>NC_141554.1:60615147-60766911 GCF_021556685.1 Rattus norvegicus
AAGGACTGATAGACCAAATGTATAAAGAACTCAAAAAAATAACACCAACCAAAAACCCCCACAGATTTCAACAGGTAAATGATCCAGTTCAGAAAATGGCCTGCAGATCTTAATAGAGGTCCCAAAAGAAAAATATAAAGTGGATAAAATACCTCAAAAATAGTTTTTCATTCCTAGGAATTAGGGAAATGCAAATCAGACAACTTTGAGATTTCACCTTAAACAGGTATGAATGGCAAAGTTCAACAAATAACTGAAAACAAATGTTATAAGGGAATGTAGGAAAGGGTAACCTTTATTTCCTGTTGATGGGGATACAAACTGGTCCAGTCACTCTAAAAGTCAGTGTGGAAGAATCCTCAAAAATAAAAAAAACAGTAAACAAACAAACAAACTACATGACCAACATATACCAGTCACTGACATCTGGCCAATGGACTTGACATCCTGCTCCACAGATATTTGCTCAGCCACATTTATTGCTGCACTGTTAACTAGACTGGAAATGGAAACAACCTAAATGTCCTTCAATTAAATGATTAAGGAAAATGTGGTACATATACACTATGGAATATTATTCAGATGAAAAGAAAAATTATGTAATGAAATTTGCAAGTAAATGGATGGAACTAGAAAGTTTATATTGAATGAAGTAACTCAGATCCAGAAAGACAAATAGTGGGTACTAGCTCTCATCCATGATTCCTAGCATGAACCCTTGAAATGAAAATGCGTAATATGAAGTAAGTGCAGAAATCAGGAAAGTAAAAAAAGTACTACACGGTGGACACTATAAACAAATAGTAATACATAAGAGATTTGAAGGGAAAATTGAGTAAAATGAGGATATGTTTTAAACTGGGATGGGGGAGGAAATAATGTTACACTAAGGATTTTTTTAAATGCATTAAAATCATATTATTATTTATTTGTCATAAATTACATATAACATATATACGTCAATGTGTATACATATATACTACAAGTGAAATTAAAACATTTGGGTTTGCAGAACTCTCCCCTAAGAGCCATAGACTATCTAACAAAATTCCCAGTACAAGGCATGAGAAACCCCATTTTTAGTTGCTTGTCAGGAGAGTCGAAGTAACTCTAAAAACAATATAAGCTTTTGCTGTTGGCTTTGATTGCCTCCCATAGGCTGAATATTATGTTCTCACTACTGAAGTACCATGCAATTTAAACACAAGACCCAGATGACCCGAGCTGAATTTGACTTTCAAGCTTCTTCTCTGAGGACTAGTTTTTACAGTACCAAAAGCTGCCATACAAGCTTTCAGGAGAAAAAAGCTGAAGCACCCTTGAACTACAACAATTACCAGCAGAACATTTTCAGTAATTGTACAAAAAATCAGGAAGACACAGAAACCACTCACCGCCTGCCTTTTATTTTTATTCCTGGTTGGCTACAAGAAACATATTTAGTTATTCATATTCATTTACATCCTTTTCTCAGTCTCTTCCACCCTACTCTGTTAAAAAAAACATTTGCTAATTAAGCAGAATATAATGATACACAACTGGTTAGAACAGTAGATTTGACAAGTGTGCTACCATATGTGAGGAATAGAACCCCTTGGAGTTAGCTTCTTCATTTTATTTTAAGAAAAGTGAATCCCAGCATTGTTGTATGTTAGAACCCATCAAATTGTAACATAGAGATATCAGTAGTGGTCAGGCTTTTGTAATTTGGGTCACTCACATGTAAATGTCACCTTCCTGTCTCCATCTGCACCCAGAGCTGGGAGGGTCCCACCACTCTCCTACCCAAATCCTGTCTGCAGAGAACTGGTCTGCCAGGAGCGTTCTCCAACCTAAGCCCACACCCAACAGGTGTGATCCGACTTTCTCTCCACTGACCGTCCAAGAACAAACCCACATCCATTGGGCGGCCTGCAATAGAACCCTTTCAGTCTCCACCAGCAACCAGAGGTAAGGCTATCCCACAGCACTCCAGGCCCAAAACCTGCCTGGAGAGAGCTGGTCTCCCAAGAGTGTTCTCATTCCTAAGATTACAGGCTCACAGGCCCATAGTAGGGACAAGCTCTAGTTAGAGACAGCAAGAGCAACTAACATCAGAGATAACAAGATGGTGAGAGGCAAGCACAAGAACCTAAGTAACAGAAACCAACAATACTTGACATCATCAGAACCCGGTACTCCAACCACAGCAAGTACTAGATACGCCAACACACAAGTAAAGCAAGATTTGGATTTAAAATCACATTTTATGATGATGATGGAGGACTGTAAGGACATAAATATCTCCCTTAATGAAATACAGGAGAACACAGGTAAAAGAGTACAAGCCCTTAAAGAGGAAACAGGAAAATCCCTTAAAGAATTACAGGAAAACACACCAAAGGGGTGAAGGAATTAAAAAAAAAAAACACCCAGGATCTAAAAGTGGAAATAGAAACAATAAAGAAATCACAAAGAGAGAAAAACCTGGAGATAGAAAACCCAGGAAAGAGATCAGAAGTCATAGATGCAAGCATCACCAACAGAATACATGAGATAGAGGAGAGAATCTCAGGAGCAGAGGATACCATAGAAAACATTGAGACAACTGTCTAAAATAATATAAAATGCAAAAAGCTCCTAATCCAAAACATCCAGGAAATCCAGGACACAATGAGAAGATCAAACCTAAGGATAATAGGTATAGAAGAGAGAGAAGACTCCCAAAGTAAAGGGCCAGGAAATACCTTCAACAAAATTATGGAAGAAAACTTCCCTAACCTAAAGAAAAAGATACCCATAAACATAAAAGAAGCCTCTAGAACTCCAAATAGATTGGACCAGAAAAGAAATTCCTCCTGTCACATAATAGTCAAAACACCAAATGCACAAAAGAAAGAATATTAAAAGCAGTAAGAGAAAAAGATCAAGTAACATATAAAGTCAGACCTATCAGAATTACACCAGACTTCTCACCAGAGACCATGAAAGCCTCAGCAGATGCCATACAGATCCTAAGAGAACACAAATGCCAGCCCAGGTTACTGTATCCAGCAAAACTCTCAATTAACATAGATGGAGAAACCAAGATATTCCGTGACAAAACAAAATTTACACAATATCTTTCTACAAATCCAGCCCTACCCTACGAAGGATAATAGATGGAAAACTCCAACACAAGAAGGAAAACTACACCCTATAAAAAGCAAGAAATAATTTCCTTGCAATGAAACCAAGAGAGACACACAAACATAATTCCACCTTTAACAACAAAAATAACAGGAAGCAACAATCGCTTCCTTAATATCTCTTAATATCAATGGACTCAATCCCCCAATAAAAAGACATAGACTAACAGACTGGATACGTAAATAGAACCCAGCATTTTGCTACATATAGGAAACACACACCAGAGACAAAGACAGACACTACTTCAGAGTAAAAGGCTGTAAAACAACTTTCCAAGAAAGCTTGGTCCAAAGAAACAAGCTGGAGTAGCCATTCTAATATCGAATGAAATCTACTTTCAACCAAAAATTATAAAAAAATATAACTAAGGATACTTCATATACATCAAAGGAAACATCAAAGAAGATAAACTCTCAATCCTAAACATCTATGCTTCAAATACAAGGGCTCCTACATTCATAAAAGAAACCTTACTAAAGCTCAAAGCACACATTGCACCTCACACAATAATTGTAGGAGATTTCAACACCCCACTCTCATCAATGGACAGATCATGGAAACAGAAATCAGAGACATAAGGAAACTGACAGAAGTTATGAACCAAATGGACTTAACAGATATTTATATTTAAAGAGGAAACACATGTAAATGCCAAATTCAATCAAGCAGCAGCAATCTCAAAATGTTATCTTAATATTTTCTCTCTACTCACCCTTTCAAGGAACTTAAAAAAAAGAGAATAAATTGAATGATTGTTCAATAACATTAACCAATGTTTATATGAAGAAATGGGAGTGGGAAAATCTATTGAAGAAAGAATACTTTGAATAAATAGTTTTTGAGAAATTGTATTGGAAATTAATAATGTTTTAAATTATTATATCAAAAGTGACAATTCTTTCATCTGCATGATAATAAACAAATACCTTCATTCTAAACCATTTTATGTTTTACATAATCTATCAAATAATTGTAACTTTTAAAACTCAAAGTATTATGTATTTATAAAAATTCTAGAAAAAATGTTATCATCTCATTAGACATAGAAAAATCCTTTGAAGAAATCCAACACTCCTTCATAATATGTCTCAGAGAGATAAATGATATAATGCACATACCTAAACATAAGAAACACAATGTATAGTAAGCCTATAGACAACAACAACAAATTAAATGGAGAGACTCAAAGCAATCCCACCAAAATCAAGAACAAAACAAGGCTGTCCACTTTTTCCATATCTATTCAATATAGTAGTTGAAGTTCTGTCTCAAAAATAGGACAAATAAAAGAGATCCAAGGGATTCAAATTAAAAAGGAAGAATTCAAAGTATAGATATTCATATATATTATATTATACGTAAATGATACCAGAGAAATTTTAACAGGGAGCTCATACAACTGATAAATACCTTCAGCAAAGTGTCTGGATACAAGATCGACTCAAAAGAATTAGTAGTCCATTTATGCAAAAATGACAAAGAATATAAGAAAGAAGTCATAACAACAATACCACTTCAAATAGTCAAAGTTAATATAAAATATATTGGGGTATCTAACCAAGAAACTGAAAGACCTGTATGATAAAATTGTCAAGTCTTTCAAGAAGGAAATTAAAGAAGACATCAGAAGATGGAAAGAATTCCCATGCTCAAGATCAACAGTAAAAATGGCCATGTTATAAAAAGTAACCTACAGATTCAATGCAATCCTCATAAAATTCCAACACATTATATTATAGACCTTGAAAGAACAATACTCAATACTGGAATCCTATTGAAGATAAAATAAAAACAAAAACAACAGCAGCAAAAAAATAAAAAATAAAAAATAAAACAGAATAGCTAAAACAATGAACAACTAGATTTACCACCATTCCTGATTTCAAGCACTTCAGAGTAATTTAATTTTAAAAAAAATCATGGTCTAGGTATAAAATCAGACAGGGGGATAAATAGAAACTTTTTAAATTTTTTTTATTTTATTGGATACTTTCTTTATTTACATTTCAAGTGTTGTCTCCTTTCCCCATTTTCCCTTCGGCAAAGCCCTACCCCATTCCCCCTCCCCCTGCTTCTATAGGGTGCTCTCCCACCTACCCAACCACTCCCTCCCTCCTCCCCACCTTTGTATTCCACTACACTGGGGAATCCAGCCTTCACAGAACCAAGGGCCTCTCATCCCATTGATGCCCAACAAGGCCATCCTTGACTACATATGCAGCTGGAGTCACTGGTCAATCCATGTGTATTCTTTTGTTGGCTGTTTAGTCCCCGAAAGTTCTGGTGTGTCTGGTTGATTGATACTGTTGTTCTTATGAGGTTGCAAACTCCTTCAGCTCCTTCAGTCCTTTCTCTAACTATTACATTGGGGACCCAGTTCTCAGTCCAGTGTTTGGCTTCAAGCATTTATCTCTGTAATTGTCAGTCTCTGGTAGAATCTCTCACGTGACAGCTATATCAGGCTACCGTCAGTATGCACTTCTGGGCATCCATGATTGTGTCTGGTTTTGTCGACTGTATATGGGATGGATTCCCAGGTGGGGCAGTTTCTGGATGGCCTTTCCTTCAGTCTCTGCTCCACATTTTGTCTCTGTATTGCTCTCTGTGAGCATTTTGTTCCCCTCTTCTAAGTACAACTGAAGCATCCACACTTTGGCCTTACTTCTTGAGCTTCATGTGGTCTGTAAATTGTATCTTGGGTAATTCACTCTTTCAGGCTAATATCCACTTATCAGTGAGTGCATACCATGTGTGTTCCTTTGTGATTGGATTACCTCACTCAGGATGATATTTTCCAGTTCCAACCATTTGCCTACGAATTTCATAAACTCGTTGTTTTTGATAGCTGAGTAATATTCCATTGTGTAGATGTACCACATTTTCTGTATCCATTCCTCTGTTGAAGGGCATCTGGGTTCTTTCCAGCTTCTGACTATAATAAATAAGGCTGCTATGAACATAGTGGAGCATGTGTCTTAGTTATATGTTGGAGCATCTTTTGGGTATATGCTTAAGAGAGGTATTGCTGGGTCCTCAGGTAGTATAATGTCCAGTTTTCTGAAGAACCTCCAGACTGTGTCCTCTGCCTTATCGAAATTTTCAGTTTCATGAGGTACCATTTATTAATTATTGGTATTAGTTCCTACGCTTTTGGTGTACTGTTCAGGAAGTTGTCTCCTGTGCCAGTGCACTGAAGGTTCAGTTTGGCCCAGTTTCTTTTCTATTAGTTTCAGGGTATCTGGATTTATTTTGCGGTCTTTGATCCACTTGGACTTGATGTTTGTACAGGGTGATAAATATGGATCTATTTCTATTCTTCTACATGCAGACATCTAGTTAGACCAGCACCATTTAAAAATAGTTTCATCAACTCAACAACTTACATGGGGGTAATATCCAAAATATATAAAGAACTCAAGAAACTAGACATTAACAAACTAATTCCAATTAAAACTGGGAACATATCTAAACAGAATTTTTGACAGAGGAATACCGAATGGCTGAGAAATACTTAAAGAAATGTTCAACATCCTTAGCCATCAGGGAAATGCAAATCAAAACTACTTTGAAATTCCATCTTATAGCTGTCGGAATGGCTAAGATCAGAAACACAGTGACAACTCATGCTGGCAAGGATGTTGAGCAAGGAGAATGCCCTAATTCTGATGGGAGTGCAAAGTTGTACTTTGGAAGCCAATTTGGCATTTTCTCAGAAAACTGGGAATCTCCTTCATGATCCAACTATACCACTACCGAACACAAAGAAGCTCCACCATACCACAAGAACCCTTGCTCACCTTCTTAACTCATAGTAGTCAGAAACTGGAAACAACATAGATTATTGTCAACCAAAGAACTTTTTTTAATGTGGCACATTTACAAAATGGAGTATTATTCATCTGCTTTAAAAAATGAAATCAGGAAATTTGTTGGCAAATGGAACTATAAAAAAGATCATACTGTGGGAGGTAACTGAGACCCAAATATACAAGTATGGTATATACTCACTTATAAGTAGAATATAGTTGCTCAGTAAAAGATAATCATGCTAAAATCCACAGACCCAGAAAGGCTAAGTAAGAAAACAGCTTAAGTGGGGATACAAGAATCTCCCTGGGAATGGGAAATAGAACAGATTTTAAGAGTAGATTCTGGGCAGGTGGCAATGGGAACAAGTGAGACCAAATGTGTATGTGGGAGTGGGGGTGGGGGAGAATGTTATGAGAGAAGACTAGATTTGAGGACAACTTTTCAGGATGGGATAGAAACGTAGTGCAATGGAAACTGCATGGAATCTACAAAAGTGACACTAGTGACATCTTCTAGTAATGGAGGACAAGGAGCCGGAACCTGCCAGCTATTGTAACCAGGAAAGCCTGAAGTGGATTAATTGGTGCACCGACCTAGTCACAAAACTTGGGGCCTACAGTTTGCCCTGTCTATGGGATATGCGTGGACTAGAACTTATCACAATTGTCATCAGAAGCACCAGACAGGTTTCATCCAGCAACTGATAGGGCAGATACCGAGCCCCACAGTCAAATATTAAGAGGAATTCCAGAAGTCCTGAGAAGGAGGAAAGAGTGGAGGAAGAGCCAGAAGGATAATGGACCCCTCAAGAACATGGCCCATAGAATCAACTAACTGACCAGAACTCATGTGAGCTCACATATAGGGGAACCTGTATGTGTTTGTCTAGGTTCTCTACGTGTATATTATAGTTATTTAGCTTGGTGCTCTTGTGGGACACCTAACAGTGGCAGCCGGAGCTGTCTTTGACTCTTTTGATTGTCTTTGGGATCATTTTCCTCCTACTGGGTTGCCTTGTCCAGTCTTGCTATAATGGTTATGTATCTGATCTATTATAGCCTGTTATACCATGTTTAAATGTTTGGTTTATATCCCTGGAAAGTCTGATGGTTTCTGCGAAGGGGGAATGAGTATGAGGGGGTAAGGGAGTGGGGGAGAGATATTGGGGGAGATGAGGGAAGGGAAACTGAAGTTAGGTTATAATATATGAGAAAAGAATAAATAAGTAAATAAATAAACAAATGAACAAATAAAATTCCAAAGGAAAGTCTAGCGTAAACTCTTACAAAGAAGAAACTACTTCTGGAATAAAATAATGAACCTGTGATATAGGGAGACATATTTCCTAAACAAAATTAACCAAATGCCATTTTAATGGAAAATATATAAATATAACACAAATGATAAAATTGAAAAATAATTTAAAGTAGTAAAAACACATACATTTCATATCTGTGACACATAAAGTATACTTGTAAATTGATAAAAAAAGACCTATACAGAAATTGGGTAAAGTATCTGAAGCAGATCATTTATAGAAGAGAAAAATCTAAAATGGCAACATATTTATCATTAAAAATGTTTAGAAGCTTAAGACACAAGCCTAAACTTTGAATGAGTTAATATCAAACTGTTAATTAGTAAAAGCTTTGAAACTATTTTATTAGCAAAAATTATAATTCATTTACATCTTGCTTGTATAGGAGTATGTAAGTGTCTAAACATATTTGTAGAAATGGAATGGCATGACTTTTGTTTTAAAAACGTCCATCAACAGCCACGTGAAAACATAAGACTAATATGCTCTATCCAAACATTGGCACACTTCGACTCTGTCCCAAAGATAAAGAATTATTTAACGGTAAGTGTTTGAAGACATGATGGTAAAAATGTAAAAGCAAGATAAATTTTATTTTTTCATTAAGGAATATTATGCACCTATTAAGGCAAAAGTGTGGCTATTCAACAAAAGAGCCCAAAATAACTGTGCCATCTTTTTGGACACACAAAGGTTCCCATGTGTTACTATTGAGTGCTAAAAGCAGGATGTAGAAAAGAGAATATTCTATAAAATTTTTCTAAAAAGTGATAAAACTCTTCATTTGTGAATGGGTCTGTGATTCCTATATATAAATATAAGACTACTGAGGGGGTAAAATAGAAGTATGCCCACTTGGTTACTAATGTGTTCTGACTTTAATTGGAGTGGCTGTAAGGAGCAGTAGATGTGTATCAAGAGGGAAATAAAGATAGAAGCAGAGTATAATAAAAAGCAACAAAAGGAAAATGAGAGTGTTTTGCATTTGTGTAAGATGATATATCCATAAAACAAATTAAACAAAATATTTAAATCTAAATTTAAATACTATTTAGGGAAAATTGTTCTATCCTATTTTCATATTTTGTTTGTTTATTTGCAAGTCACTTTGTGTTAATGTGTTAAGAATATTAAATGAAACTCCTTCCATCATTTGGTGCCCCAGACAATAAACACTACACACACACACACACACACACACACACACACACACACACACACAGACATACCATACACACACACACAGACACACACACATGTGTATATATATATATATATATATATATATATATATATATATATATATATATTGTGGTTACTTGAGTTGAACTTAAGACTCTATAAATTCCTATTAAGTGTGACTTCCTTTCATAGATGCTTAAATACATAATTTACAGATGGAAATTTATGAAGGAAGAATTATCCTTTATAGCTAGTACATAATAGAAACTGAGAAAATAGCTGTTAAAATTTTGGAATAAGGAAATAACTATGATTTTAAAAGAATTATCAAAAATCTGTTTTCAAAAGTGGTTTAATGTATAGTAAGGTTTACTGCAGATTTTTATTATCATGTTTTATATTAATAACTCAGAAACGTCCAAAATTTAAAAGAAACAAAAGGAGTAAACCTAATTTCAGCATTACACTATACACATATATCACATGTCATGCTTTAACATGTGTCAATTTTATACTTTTACTGAAATGATTTTAATTATTTTTAAATGTTTTATTATTTTTGAGAATTTTGTACATAAGAACTATATTTACATCATTTCTACCCCATACTTTCTCTTTGACAATACTCTCCTCTGCATTTCAATTTCGTGACCTTTTCTTTAATTATTATGGCTATGCACACACATTTATATGCATACATTCTTGTTTTGGAAAGGAAACAGTGCCCAAGGATATTAAAATTATGATTTGAGTTTATAGATATAGCTTAGTGATACAGTGCTCATCTAGCATATTCAAGGCCCTAAGTTGATCCTCAGAACTCCAAGAAAAAAAAAACGGAAATTGAGACAAATTTCTGAGTCATCGCTAATTGAAAATCAGCGAATGTAGAAGTTTTTTTGTTGTGGTTGTTTAATTAGAAATAAATCCATGTCCTGTAGTTTACTATAGTAAAATGTCATCAATAAAATATATGGACTATGCAATTGGTTTGTCTTATTCCTCTAGTCCATAACTGTATGGTCTTTGTGTGTCCTCTGGACTATCAAGATTACAGGAGGAATGGCACATGAAAATTCCAGCACATGCCAGAGGCTGGTTTCCTACTAAAGCAAGGTATAAATAAGGACAAAAGCAATATATTCTTAATTATCTGCTCACCAATGGCAATATATATTTTTGTTCGTAGCAAAGCATCTCCCAGATTTGAAAAATTTTGAAGCCTGCAGCCAGGATCATGACCAAGTTAGATTTAGCACGTCATCAGGAGACACATAATCTAAGGCCAAGTATTTATGTTAAAGCTGTTAATAAGAATCAGTATAAAGCAAATAGTGAAGATCAGGAGGAAATGTTGGTTAAAGCAACAAACATCAAAAATAGAATATAGGAAGCCATAGGAGAACAGAAGGAAAATAATAGCTGTGTACACTAGTAATGCATAAAGCTTCTAAGGGAAATCTGGCATCATCAGAAACCTCCTTGCTTTTTTTTTTTTTTCAACTAGTAAGCAGGAAACTCTTCCTCTGCCAATTAAACCAAGATGTGAATATCCCTGAATTGGTTGATAAGAACAAGAATTAAATTAAATGGATTAAAACCTCTCATAATATGAATTACAACCCATCTATTAATTGGTTAACTATTTCATATTAATATTTGATTCTGCTTTTTAATTGTCCTAAGAAAGGTTCAGCAGTGCTCTCCATTTATCTTAGATAACAAGCACAGCTTTCATTAACTGTAGTGAATTCTTCTGAGCCCAATTAATATGCTAAAACCTCTCAGTTCAAACTGCCTATGTGTTGACCTGTGAAATCTTCATATTTTTAAATTAGAAGGTGGCTTAGGAAGCAATATCCTCATGCCTGCCTGGCAGATTAGGCCAGAATGAATAATATGCTAAGTCAATTTCTAGTGGAACAAAACAGGAGTGATGCTTAATTTATTAAATCAAAATACGTAGTCAGCCTCCTTGCAACAGGAACTTGATTGACATTCTCCAGTTTTACAGGAAAAGTATACAGATTAGTATAGGAATATACTGCAAAATTAAAACAAAATAGCTGGTTAGCAGTGGTTCATAAGTGGAGGCAGAGTGTAAAGTATAACCAAGAAGAGTTTCTGCTTTCGTGGACAACAAAAACCGGAAAAAAAAAAAAACCTGCAAAGAATGGTGCTGAGAAAGGTGGCACAAAGAAAAAAAATAGGGAACATGCCACCACAGAAACCGCTCGGGTAGAAAGTAACAGTGCATGTTCAACAAGTGAAATAGGGCAGCTCTTCCATTACAGGTAGAGAGGATGAACTAAGCCAGAAGTCCTAACAATTAATTTTAGAAATGCATTTCCCCAACAGGTAAACAGTTACTTAACCAGCATCTCTTGTCTTACATAATTGAATATTGATTGAAAAGATGCATTTAGTGCCTTCCAAGTGAAATGGGCAGGCACTGCGCTGAGAAGGACTCAATAGATGAATCACAGAACAGGGCTTCCTACTGACAAATGAAGGGTCTAAAGCATGTGTTCATCAATAGTATCAGCACTGCTGCTTCCTTCTCCAAGTCGTCATTCTTATTCCAGATACAAGCATCCCCAATAATTCCATCGAATTCACTTGAACTCAATTCAGATGAAGAAAATTAAAAAGATTCACCCAATTTGATTCATAAAATACCTGCAAATAGGGAACATGCATTTTACAGCCATTCTTAAAAAAAAAAAAAAAGGCTTTGTCAAAATAATCCTGGATTCCATTTTAGCCTTGAAACATCCTTTACTAGAGTTAATTGTTATAAGAAATAGAGTTATCTTTTGACAAAAGCATAATGAGATAACGGCAATAATTTATAAAAATCAGCAATCTACAACTGGCAAATTTGAATGGATAGCACATCTGCAGATGACTCATACAAAAAAAATCATCCCTAAAGACATACACTTTTTTAAGTAAGAAAAAAGACTGTCTTGGTAATTTCCCGTTGTATAGTAAAACAGAGCTTCAGCAACGCTGCCTCGGGAAGGGTTGTTTACCAATTGAAAAGAGTATCAGGCATGTACTGGGTATGATGCAATGTCACAGAACAGCATCAGCTGTGTAGTTGCCAAAAGTGACATCAATCCCTACTCCACAAAGACAAACATTGTTAAGGGTACCATTAATGAAGCACGCACTTTTTTTTTCTTCCAATTTTCTGCTATGGAAATAAGAGATCAAGGCACTCATCCCAGTGAAATTACCTTCTCAAAAATACACAACAACAACAACAACAAACACTTCAATGTATTTGATGCCTCAAAGATTTTAAACATAGTAAAAGTTAATGAAAATGTAAAACAATTGCTGAAATTGCAGAAGTTTTACCTTAGACTGTAAAGGTGTATTCAAATGTTTTTCTGCTTATTCCCTCTCATATTTCTATTTAAAAAATATCACGTGGCTCCCAATAAATGTATGGGAATATGATTTATCAACTTAAATAACATCAATTAAAATATGAATAGAGCTTAAATTGCATTCTTAGACAAAATAGATGCATATGCACATACAGGTACATAGTGACAAGAGACTGGTATAGCTATCTCCTGAGAGGCTCTGCCAGAGCCTGACCAACACAGATGCAGATGCACGCAGCAAAATATCAAACTGAGCATGGGGACCCCAATGGAGGAATTCGAGAATGGACTGAAAGAGCTAAAGGGGTTTGCAACCCAATAGGAGGAACAACAATATCAACCAACCAGAGCCCCCAAAGCTCCCATTACTAAACCATCAATCAAAGAGTACACATGGATGGACACATGGATTGATCTAGATATGTATCAGAGGATGGCCTTGTTTGGCATCAGAGGAAGGGGTGCTCCTTGGTCCTGTGGAGGCTAGAAGACCCAGCAAAAGGGAATTCTAGGGAGCTGAGGTGGGAGTGGGTGCGAGAGTGGGAAAGTACTCTCATAGAGGAATGGATAAGGAGTAGGGGATTGGAGTTTATAGATGGGAAACTGGGAAGAGGTATAAGATTTGAAATGTAAATAATAAAATAACCAATAAAAACACATTGATTAATGTGCTGCATACAAACCGCTTCTCAAAGTGTTTACTAAAGTGTATTTTAATCCTACAAAATCACACCTTGTAATTATCGATGACTATTTATGATTGTCTGATTTAAATGTTTCATATGAGTATTTTGTAATGGATTTTCAATACTCTGTGCTGCTTAATAATCCTTATTAAAGTTAGTAATTATTTAGTGCTTTCAATAAAAGCAAAAGTGATTCTTAATTATTTTGTAGTTTCCAAATGTCAACTTCTTTCATTATCTATACCATTACTACATAAGACGTATATGGTTATCCCTTATATACACTGTGGAAGATCTTACTTTACAGGGACTACTGGAATAGTTTGGAGCCAAGCATTAAATAAATAGCAAGGCTGGGAGTAAAAAAATCTACAATTTTATTTCAACTTCTGCACTCTGTCTCCTTACTTTTATGTTAGCAACTATCCTAAATGCCATGTCAGAATACCACCAATGACAACAAAAAGATTAATGAGTATTTAGCAAACATATTCCATAGATTAACTAGATTAACTACAAAGTGAGTATCTGACAAGCACTCCTTAACATTAGGCACATAGTCAAAAATAAAAAAATAAAACACGCAAAGCGATAGGGTTGGAGAGAAAGATGAAGACAGAGAGAAGAGTCTTCATTCACATATAAAATACTTATTGAGTGCTAACTGTACATCAGACTCTCTTAGGAACTTGGGATATAACTGCGTTAACTATTTCTTATCCTACAGTGTATTAATAAATAGAAAAATCACAATCCTAGTACTGTTCAGTGGCATGAGAACATTTTAAACATGTGCAGTAGGGTGTTTGAATATTTAAGATGGTTAAAAAGACTTTCCTGAGGGAATTGCAGTGAGGAAAATAAGAGTAGTAATTGGTCTTATCATGTTAACAATGGTAACTGTGGGTTCAATAGCCTGAGGTAGATTGGGTTAAAAAGCACAAAGAAAGTTAAAATGCATAAAGATGTTGGTGAAACTAGAATACAAAGAGTGATATGTAATATGAAGACAGTAGAAATAAAGCTGGAGAGATGGCTGGCACAGAGTCTTGTAAGACTATATGAAAGGAATCTCTCCTTTTCAGAACAATGGGAATCCAATGAACAGTACTGAGTCTTTAAATGTCCTTAAAGATAACTATACTTTTGATAAGATGAAACTGAGTAGAGTGTTAGGATGCTAATGCTCTCATCAGGTAGAAGACAGGAGCTCAGATTATGGTGACAGTGTTGAAAAGAAGAGAAAAGATCACAAGCAAGAGAAATTTAGCACATCACCAATACTCTTTTTTATTTTAGTTTTTATTGGTTATTTAATTTATTCACATTTCAAATGTTATCCCCCTTCCTGGATTCCTTCGGCAAACCACCTATCCCAACTCCTTCCCCCCTGCTTCTATGAGGGTGTTTCCCCACCCACCCACTCACTTCTATCTCACTGCCTTAGTATTCCCCTACCCTGGGACATCAAGCCCTCACAGGATCAAGGGTCTCCCCTTCCACTGATGCCAGATAAGGCCATCCTCTGCTTCATGTGCAGCTGGCCTATAGCAACCTACAGATTCAATTCAATCCCCATCAAAATTCCAACTCAATTCTTCATAGAATTCGAAAGAGCAATTTCCAAATACATTTTGAATAACAAAAATTCCAGGATAGCGAAAACTAACCTCAACAATAAAAGAACTTCTGGGGGAATCACCATCCCTAACCTCAAGCTGTATTACAGAGCAATAGTAATAAAAACTGTAGATTATTTATACAGAGACAGGGAGAGAGATCAGTGGAATAGAATTGAAGCCCCAGAAATGAACCCACATACCTATGTTCACTAGATCTTTGACAAAGGAGCTAAAACCATCCAATGGAAAAAAGATATCATTTTTAACAAATGGTGCTGGTTCAACTGGAGGTCAGCATGTAGAAGAATGCAAATCGATCCATTCTTATTGCCCTGTACAAAGTTCAAATCCAAGTGGTCAAACACTTCCACATAAAACCAGATACACTGAAAATAATAGAAGAGAAGAGGAGAAGAGCCTTGAACACATGGACACTGGGAAAATTACCTGAACAGAACACCAATGGCTTATGCTTTAAGATCAAGAATCGACAAATGGGAACTCATAAAAGTGCAAAGCTTCTGTAAGCCAAAGGACACTGTCGGACAAAAGGGCAACCAACAGATTGGGAAAAGTTCTTTACCAATGCTATATCCAATAAAGAGCTAATATCATCAATATTCCTATGATTACTGTTGTGAGTATTTACTGGCATGGTAGAAGTTAAGGTTATGTTTACAGTATTGTTTATGCAACCTATGAGGAAATGTGGTTTCAGTAATTACCCATAAGTTTCTATTTTGATAAACAAAACTCATAAGGGAAAAAAGAGAAGATGAATTGTGTTGACAGCCAATTATCTTTTCTTATTTTTGATATGCTGAGAATACTCTACCTTTGGAGAACTTTAAATATTCTAGATCTCAGATAGAGGTCTGTGTAGAGAGAAAGACTTCAAGGTAATTATTCATGGTTAGCAAGGCAGGCAGTCATAATAATTTGTCATCAAGAACTTCTAATTCTCTGTTCTTTGGGGTACCGAATAAGACTGAATATCCTACCAGATTTATCAATCAGGGACTCATCAGAAGCAGAGGCCATACCAGGCTTAATGGGGCATGCTTTTAACCACAGCACCCAGGAGATATAGCAAGCTGACTTCCTTGTGTCTGAGGCCATATTGGTCTACATAGCGCGTTCCCCAGAAAGCCAGAGCAACTAAATAAAATAAGACCCTTCCTCTCAAAAAAACATCCAGAGGCCATATTTTCATTGCCCATAAAATTTAAATTTTATTTTTAAGTGTGTGTGTGTGTGTGTGTGTGTATGTGTGTGTGTGTGTGCTGCGTGCACGCCCACACAAGAATAATGGTGTCCAGAGAAGCCAAAAGCATCAGATTTCCCTGGAGGTGGAGTTAAGCATTTTTTGACCTGCTGTACATGAGTGCCAGGAATTAAACTCAAGTCATTTACAAGAACAGTATACACTCTTAACCTCTATGCCATTTCTCCATTACCCAAGCCATCCGGATATTTAAAACAGGAAATTGTTTGCATGTGTGATCCAGGGCCTGTGAGACCAAAAAGAAAAGAAAGATCAACCAAGGAGTCCTTAGTATAAGAGGATCCAAATTGAGGGGAGGGGTGTATTATTATCAGAATTACGAAGCCACCTGCAGAAACACAGAAGCTTATGTTCTACGAGGATTGTCTGGTGGGAGATGAGTCAGGACAGCCACTGCAGCTGAATATGCCATCTCAAATGGGAAGATGGATGGGCAGAATAATCTTATTTGTCCACTCTTCTGCCCCTCCATACTCTCAAGAATACATCAAAATAGACAAACTACCTCCAACAGACAGCAAGAAAATCAGGGAAATACAGTCTTTGTGACTAAGAGTCAAGGTTGATAAGTAGGAGTAAGGGGCATGAGAACAAAGTAGCACAGTGGGACATTCACTAGTTTTGATTCATGGACTGAGAAAAGAAGTAAGACAACATTTTTAGAGAAAGCACTTAATTACCAGCAGAAAATTCTCTGATGCCCTGTTGCTTCTACCACAATGATCAGTACCATTCTAAACTAATGGCTCCTCTGACAACCAGGGTCACAGAGTGAATACTACATGGAGCAGCATCCCCCAGTTGACCCACGAAGAAAACACATCATGCAGTCTAAGTGAAAAATAGTCTGATTTTTCCCCTCTCTTTAAGCCATTGAATCTTTTAAAATTTGGGAACTGTTTGTTACTAAAAGTTAGCTTAACTAAGTCAAGAGATTTGAAAATTAGAATTGACAATTAGAGTGAGGCCTAATCTTATCCTTGATTAGTTGTATCACTAATGAAATTGAAATATAAAAGGATTATAATCTCCGTTGGCCAGTGGAAGAATGTTGACTAAATCACGTGTCAACTATATTTTTAAGGACGAGTAGTATGTATTAGGAATATGTAAGTTTCTACACACTATTCTTATACTTGCCATGTTGCACTTACTCAACATATGCTGTTTTTGTTGTTGTTGTTGTTGTTGCTGCTGTTGTTGTTGTTAACAGTTAACCTTAGGTAGCATAGCTTTTCCTATACTTAAAATTATGTTTTTGAATTTCAGGGAGAAAACCTAAATATTACCTAGAAATTGTGTGCTTTGAATAAGATTTATGAAACTCCACTTTTGGGAGGTTATTAAGATTTTCTGTGATGTTTCAAATATTTGTAAACAAGAAAAATTTAAACATGTGGGCCATCAGCAAGTATTTTAAATTTCTACATCCGTCTTTCAAATAGGATGTTATTTTTCATTAAATTATGGAATTAGTTTTGTGTAGTGAATGCTAAACGAATTGAAACATGTTACTTTATAAGAATGATATAATAGCTGATATGAAAACTCTTTTATTCCTTCTTACACACAGATGAGCAATGAGTCAAATACTAATTAACCCTTGTATAACAAACTGGGATCCTTGGTGTGATCAACCATTTTATAACCAATTTGTGAAATAAGTACTTACATTGATCTACAGTTTTTCTTAATATATTTCACCATGTCAGAAAAGGAATGGATGCAGGTGAATGTTTGGGAATGACAGCATGTCAATTGTTTTCGTTACAAACAATGAAGAAGCAGAGAAAGAAGTATATTGGTTCTCAACAGGTGATTAAATAATTAAGTGACTACAAATCTGGGCAAGTTGATTGTGAAGACTGAACACCACGTGCCATTATGAGTAGGTACCACAGGATATGAGACAGATCTCCTATTTGGACCTCTAAGGACATTTTCTAAGAACATAAAGTTATCTTGATTATTTGGATATTGAAACATAAGTACATAAGTTGGGACTGAAAACAAATCTATTGTGGCTTATCAAAGACATAACAAGAACAACAGACGAAAAGTGAACAAGTTTGCCTAGGAAGAGAAAAGAATGTTCTCTAGGAGAAAAAACTTTCAACCGAAACAGAAAATGAAGGGAAACAGTAGGAAAAGATATAGGATTATTTTCTATCACCACAAGAAATCTGAAGCAAATATTCCATGAAGAGAATGGTGAAGTATCTGTAGCTGCAAAGATATCAAATATAAAAGATGAATAAAAAAATTGCAGTGGATTTGACAACAAGTTAGTCATGATGATCTCATCAAGAAGCCTTTCATCTAATGAAGATGCGACTGAAATAGTCTGGGTAGGACTTTGAAGGAATGAAAACAATATGAACAAACCACAATGGAGAAGAAATTTCCTGCAACATAAGATTGTGCAACAACAATCATTTCAAAAACAATTTTTAAGAACTATGTCTGCCAATGTAACACTAATGGTATATAATAACTTACAAAGTGCAATTATTTAGAATGCCACTTGATAAGGTATTATAGAAACTATCTTCAATGAAATACATGAAGCCTTTTCTACGTGTGATTTTCACAAATGAAGGGAGGGAGAGAGAGAGAGAGGAAGGGAGAGGGAGGGAGAAAGGAAGAGGGAGGGAGGAAGGGAGGGAGAGAGGAAGGAAGGAAGGAACCTTACCATGCATTTAACTACTTGTTATGGAAAGAATTACAGAGACCAAAGTTTACGGATGAACTTGGTTATAATGGTCACTTGAATACCATAAAATTATTACTTATAATTGAGTAGGCTTGTGCCATCATTAAACTTGGTCGTGGGCCAATAAGATGCCCTTGTGGGTTAAAAATGATGGATCGGAAAGCCTGATGACTTGGTGATTTGAGTTCTCTCAAACTCACTATAAAACAAAAGAACTAATTTCTAACAGTTGTCCTCTGACCTCCACAAACATGTTCTCTCTCTCCCTCCCCCTCCCCCCTCTCTATTTCTCTCCCTCTCCCTCTTTCATACACACATATTTACACACATGTATACTTACACACAAATAATAACAATAATAAAATTATATTTTTATTGTTCCTTTTTTAAGTTGCTTCTACAGGAAGAAACATATTGACCTATCAGATCATTGTCTCTTTAGAAAAACTACTGCTGACTTATTTGAAGAAATTAACATATGTGATTGATTTTCAGTTTTTAGTTCCAATTACCTAATTTTATATGTCTGGAACATTACAAATAATCCAGTGAAGGTTCTTGTAATGTTTTCTGGGAACAGACTTTCAGACAAAAAAAAGCTAATTATGACTGATCAAATTAATAGCTTGATAGTGGCTGATAAAATAGTTAATCATTAAAATTTCAGAGGAATTCATATTCCAATAAATTTTGGGTAAGCAACAAATAAAAGTCATTACACAATTGAAAGACTTAACAATCAGCAGCAGTACACTTAGTTCCAAGTGTGTTTCTCTTTATGTACACTTGCAATTAAGGACAGCAAGTGAAATAAACTTTTTTCTTGTTGATGTTTTTGTTGTTGTTTTTGTGTTGTTTTCTTCAAATGTGCTGCATTAGTTAATAATCATCAAGTATTTTTCTAAGTTTATGTTTATAAATGTTATAATTCCCATTTTCTATATAAGTAAATCCACACAGGTACAGGTGGCTTAATTAAGATGGTAACCAAAGTATTGGTTAGATATTCGTGAAAGAGTTTCATGACACAAGCCAAAACATTCAAATTTTTACTGGGTTTTATGAGAACTGTAGCATTATCTTAGGAACAATATGCTTCCTAGTTTAAATGCAGGAATTTCTTTTAGAGTCTAATAAAGATTGGTATTAAGATCCTCAAATAGATCTGGATTGTGTAGCAATGGTTTAAAAGAAAGCTACAAGTAATAAGTCTCATTTTTAGAAATGTTTGAAAGGAGCTTTTGAGTTCACACACAGTGGGAAATACGATATTAAAAATAATCTTAAATAACTTTCATAATCTAAATAAATGGGGACAGGAAACCTTTTCTCATTCTCTTGTTCATATCTACTTTTAGTGGCACTGGGGATTAAAACCAGCACCTCATTCATGCTACTGAAGATTTCTACCACTACAATCATAGTCATTTTTTAATATTTATTTATGTTCTGCTTTTACACAGACTAACATTTTATTCCCTCTGTACTCAAGGCAGGCCTTGACATTGCAGTCGACCTGCCTGTCCTTCTCAGGAATTGAGATTACAGTGTAGTAATAGCAAGTATGGCTTATGGCTCAATGCCTATTCTTCCTCTTACATTAAATACTTTCAAATTAGGTTATTTTCTAGGTAAATGTAAGTGTAATACAATTGCTCTCATATACATATATATGCACATATATGTGTGTGTATGTGTATGTGTGTGTATGACTTTATGACATTCATTACTAAATGTTCTATTTTCTTCAAGAGGAGGAATCAAAAAGAACATGTGTGTTCAAGACCAAACTGAACTACATAGCAAATTTTAAGCCAGCTTGTTTTACATCGTGAAATAATATCCCTAAATGTAAGATAATAATAGAAATGATAATCTCATATTTTTGAACTGGTTAAAACAGTATATGTGGTATTGACACTACTTATATTGATTATTTGTCTTCTAATGTCTTACTGTTAGGTAGAAAAATAAATCACCTTCTGTTTTTTCTGAATAGAACTAAAACATGATGTAAGGGTTGAGGAGATGGAGCAGTGGTGAAGAGAACTTACTGGTCTTGTAGAGGATTCAAGTTTGGTTTTTAGCATCCACGGAGTAACTGACTTGCAACCTCTGTAATTCAAGCTCCATGTAGTCTTATGCCTCTCTTAATTTCTACAGGCACCAGGTATGCTTGTGGTACATGTACAAATATTAGGCAAAGCACTCATAAACTAATTCATTAAAAAACAAAATAGGAGGTCCTAGATTTCAATTTTGTTTAGCATACATTAAATAGGAAGAATTGTAACACACTAAAAAAAACAATCAAATTTTATAGTATGTTGTAAGGTATATTCAGAGGAAATCATATCATTTTTGCTAGAGAGGCTTTGACAAAGCTTGACTTAATGAATAATAGCCACAAATCAACTGACCTGTGTCACAATATCCTCTAGTCCCTTCAACAAAACTTCAAGGGGTTAAATAAAAATGTCAATAACCTATTTAATCACTTAGTGGTTGGGATGTTGCCCACATTTAGATTTCAAATTAATTTCAGTGTAACTCACATCCTAGGAGCACCATTTATTATCAAAATTTCCTTTTATTTTTTAGTTGTATTTATTTTTGCAAACAATGGAATTTCAAGATATTCTGTATTTAAAATGTTATATTACAAATGATTAAAAGACATTCATAATTTAATTTTTTTATTAACTTGAGTATTTCTTATATACATTTCGAGTGTTATTCCCTTTCCCGGTTTCCGGGCAAACATCCCCCTAATCCCTCCCCCCAATATTACTCAGCTATCAAAAACAATGACTTTATGAAATTCGTAGGCAAATGGTTGGAACTGGAAAATGTAATTTTTTGTACTGACACTTTTGTCTTCTTTTTTTCTTTTTTTTCCATCTTTATTTTTTCTCCCTCCATCTTTATTAAATTGGGTATTTCTTATTTACATTTCAACTGTTATTCCCTTTCCCGGTTTCCAGGCCAACATCCCCCTAACCCCTCCCACTCCCCTTCTATATGGGTGTTCCCCTCTCCATCCTCCCCCCATTACTGCCCTCCCCACAACAATCATGTTCACTGGGGGGGGTTCAGTCTTAGCAGGACCCAGGGCTTCCCCTTCCACTGGTGCTCTTACTAGGCTATTCATTGCTACCTATGCAGTTGGAACCCAGGGTCAGTCCATGTATAGTCTTTGGGTAGTGGCTTAGTCCCTGGAAGCTCTGGTTGGTTGGCATTGTTGTTCATATGGGGTCTCGAGCCCCTTCAAGCTCTTCCAGTCCTTTCTCTGATTCCTTCAACAGGGGTCCCATTATCAGTTCAGTGGTTTGCTGCTGGCATTCGCCTCTGTATTTGCCATATTCTGGCTGTGTCTTTCAGGAGAGATCTACATCCTGTTCCTGTCAGCCTGCACTTCTTTGCTTCATCCATCTTATCTAGTTTGGTGGCTGTATATGTATGGGCCACATGTGGGGCAGGCTCTGAATGGTGTTCCTTCAGCCTCTGTTCTAAACGTTGCCTCCCTATTCCCTGCCAAAGGTATTCTTGTACCCCTTTTAAAGAAGAAGTGAAGCATCCGCATTTTGGTCATCCTTCTTGAGTTTGATGTGTTCTGTGCATCTAGGGTAATTCTAGCATTTGGGCTAATATCCACTTATCAATGAGTGCATACCATGTGTGTTTCATTTTTGCTAGAGAGACTTTGACAAGGCTTGACTTAATGAACAATAGCCACAAATCAACTGACTTGTGTCACTATATCCTCTAGTCTCTTCAACAAAACTTCGAGGGGTTAAATAAAATGTCAATAACCTATTTAATCATTTAGTGGTTGGGATGTTGCCCACATTTAAATTTCAATTTAATTTCAGTGTAACTCACATCCTAGATACACCATTTATTATCAAAATTTCCTTTTCTTTCTATGTTTTAGTTGGCCATCCTTCATGTTTCTTCTTAAAGGAAAAATTTCCAAACTGTCTTGAATAGAACAGAGATGTATATGACCAAATACCTTGTACATGCGATCATGTTGCCTTACACAAATGACAAAACATAGTGGGCAGAGGTAAGTAAACCACCGTTCAATCACTGTGCATCATTATCTGAGGGTTGCATAACGATTCTTATAAGTACAAGAAGGAAGTAGAAAAGTAAGAGTCCTTAAAAAAATCACAATACAATAGTGTGTTAATGCCACTGCTGGCTTCAGTGGTAAGAGGGACCCAGAATCCCAAAATCTTCCAGATGATGAAAACATAGGAAGGAATAGATTTTTTATTTAAGACTACAGGGAAGCATGCAGCTCTATAAACTTTGATTTTAGCACAATGTGACCAGAATTATGACTCCGATAATGTAAAGACAAAAAAGTTGTATTCTTTGAGGTACTAATTTGATGCCAATTTGTTACAGAAAATATAAATGTCATGGGAAATTCTATAGCTGAATTCTGGATCTACTCTAGACTGATTTTAAGTGACTACATTTCTTTTTTCAGCAAGGAAGAAGAACTAAAGTGATCATAAAACAGGAATATAGAAGTTACCTTTGACAAAAAGAATTTACTTCCCATCTGGGGTAACAAAGACCTGAGCTTTGACAACCACATTTCAGTGATGGGGGTGGATCACAGAAATAATTTATCATGCACACCTCCTGCTCTTCATTCCGCCTAGTGTAGTACCCTCGAAAATAGACCTGGGCAACACTGGATTACCTTATGTGTTCCTCTTTCCAATGTAGCCACACCAAAGAAATCTATTTCTTCTGTCTTACCTATTATTTAGCTCATTACTTGGCAAGTAACTGATAGATGGCCGAACCTAACTTTGTTGACACTGTCTCAGAAGCCTCGTCCTTTCTGCAAAAATTTCTGATAACAATCTGGTGAGTCTCTTCCCTATAAAAGCTATCATAATTAAGTGTGCTTTTTCCTTTTCATTCTCAGTATTCATCAGCCCCACCTCCTACCCCTTTAGGTCAACACAATTTATTTCCCTTTGTTTACATGTTATGCTTCCAGAAGAAGAAACTTTCTTATACTAGGTAGTCTGGTAGGAACTACTGAGGGATAATGAGGCCCACTTACTGTGACAAGACATGTCAGCTTCTTTACTTCACTGGCACTAAGTAGGTAACTTCTCTTGCCCACTCCAATTTTCTCTTAGTTCTACTTCCCAGGCCTCAAAATACACAGGCAGAAATCATATAGGAATTCAATATGAACTCAAGGTCCCTAAAGAATAGTTTCCTGGGCAATTATCTGTAAAAATATCCTCATCAGGATGGTCCCTGAACAAACTGTCTTCAGCTCTAAGTTTTTAAAAATTCATGGATTTGTTATCTCTAATTATAAATGAAAAAGTGTACAAGAATCTGTGCTTTTTTGTGGCACATTCAACTTTGAACCAAAAGGGTCGCCTGAACTACATAAGACAAGAGCCAACAACTAAAGTTTATTATTATTTTCTTCAAATTTCAATTATAAGTTTTAAGCATAGTGTCAAATTCATTTTTTTGCCTTGAGGATTAAGATTTTGAATTTATGATTTTTGAATATTTAGAATATTCAATATTGTAGCAATGATACTAAACATGATTGTGCAGTTACTTTAAAATAAAAAAAATAGTGAAGGTTTTAATTTTTAAATTTATGGAGGCACTATATGACCATGCAAGTATTCATCTCATTTTGAAAATCATACGGTTAAGATAATTGACCAATTTCACTCCAAGATATCTTTGCCACAAGAATAGAAACATAGTATTCAGTTACTGCTACATTAATGTTGAGAATAGCACTATATACAATCACCAAACTTAAATACCTATCAGCAAATGTGTGAATAAACAAAATGGTATTTTAATACAATGTGACATTATTCAGTTATAAAATACATACTGTTATATAATACAGCATGAATGAAATTAAAAATGTGCTATATTTTTAAATGCAGAAATGACAATCATATATTTTGTAATTTGGTTTACATGAAATAACCAGAATAAGTGTATCCATAGAGAAAGGAAGCAAATTAGTCATTGTCAATGACTATTGGAGGAGAAATGAGGAATAACTTAATAAAATGCAGTATTTTCTTTTGGGATTATGAAAATGTATGTGACCACAAAGAGGAGATGGTTATATCACACTATAATTGTAAACATATCATTGAATTATTTGTGACTTTTATCATTTCTATTAGAATGTAATTAAAAAGAACTATTAAATAATTTAAAAGTTCATGCACACAATATATTTGATAAAATCCAAAGTACACTTATAATTAAAAAAAAATACTCAGCCCTGGAAACATGTATATTACTCACATTATATGGACTCACCAGGTTATATTTATGAATTATATATGCATATACAAATATTTTTAAGCCTACAAAAATAATTACTGAAAACAGGCCATGAATTTGAATGATTGCATGGTAAGCAAGATGAGAGGGTTTGGAGGAAGAAGGGAAAGGAGAAGTGATGAATTAAAGTATAATTTTTAAAATAAACAAAAATTTAAAAAAAAACTAAATATAAACTCCCAATAAAGTAGTTTTAGAAGGATTTCACCCTTAATATAATTAAGTCAGATATGGAAGGCCACAACTAATATAATAATCAATACAAATTCTTTGCCTTAAACTCTATTATAAGGCAATAATATACTAATTGACGTTATTCAACCAAGTACTGAAAGTTGTAACCAATGCAATAAGTTAAGGAAAATGGTGGTAAAATAAGAAATGAAACAAATAACCCTATTAAAAAATGGGGTTCAGAGCTAAACAAAGAATTCACAGCTGAGGAATGCCGAATGGCTGAGAAACACCTAAAGAAATGTTCAACATCTTTAGTCATAAGGGAAATGCAAATCAAAACAACCCTGAGATTTCACCTCACACCAGTGCGATTGGCTAAGATCAAAAACTCAGGTGACAGCAGATGCTGGCGAGGATGTGGAGAAAGAGGAACACTCCTCCATTGTTGGTGGGATTGCAGACTGGTAAAACCATTCTGGAAATCAGTCTGGAGGTTCCTGAGAAAATTGGACATTGAACTGCCTGAGGATCCAGCTATACCTCTCTTGGGCATATACCCAAAAGATGCCTCAACATATAAAAGAGACACGTGCTCCACTATGTTCATCGCAGCCTTATTTATAATAGCCAGAAACTGGAAAGAACCCAGATGCCCTTCAACAGTGGAATGGATACAGAAAATGTGGTACATCTACACAATGGAATATTACTCAGCTATCAAAAACAACGAGTTTATGAAATTCATAGGCAAATGGTTGGAACTGGAAAATATCATCCTGAGTGAGCTAACCCAATCACAGAAAGACATACATGGTATGCACTCATTGATAAGTGGCTATTAACCCAAATGCTTGAATTACCCTAGATCCCTAGAACAAACGAAACTCAAGACGGATGATCAAAATGTGAATGCTTCACTCCTTCTTTAAATGAGGAAAAAGAATACCCTTGGCAGGGAAGGGAGAGGCAAAGATTAAAACAGAGACTGAAGGAACACCCATTCAGAGCCTGCCCCACATGTGGCCCATACATATACAGCCACCCAATTAGACAAGATGGATGAAGCAAAGAAGTGCAGACTGACAGGAGCCGGATGTAGATCGCTCCTGAGAGACACAGCCAGAATACAGCAAATTCAGAGGCGAATGCCAACAGCAAACCACTGAACTGAGAATAGGACCCCCGTTGAAGGAATTAGAGAAAGAACTGGAAGAGCTTGAAGGGGCTGGAGACCCCATATGGACAACAATGCCAAGCAACCAGAGCTTCCAGGGACTAAGCCACTACCTTAAGACTATACATGGACTGACCCTGGACTCTGACCTCATATTTAGCAATGAATACCCTAGTAAGAGCACCAGTGGAAGGGGAAGCCCTAGGTCCTGCTAAGACTGAACCCCCAGTGGACTAGACTGTTGGGGGGAGGGCGGCAATGGGGGGAGGGTTGGGAGGGGAACACCCATAAGGAAGGGGAGGGGGGAGGAGGGAGGGGGATTTTTGCCCGGAAGCAGGGAAAGGGAATAACACTCGAAATGTATATAAGAAATACTCAAGTTAATAAAAAAAATAAAAAAAAGAGTGAGTTGACGATTAAGTTGAAGTTAGTAACTGATGTGTAAAAGTTCAAAGTAAATAAAGTTACAGTGAATTATAAAAAAAAAAGGACTAGAATTAAACCTTGTATTTTAAATGATTTTTTCAGGCACAATGCCTATCTAAGAGAAACAAAATTAATTTTAAACTTTGTATCAATAAACCAAGATTTCTACCAATGTAAACTCTAAATATGTATCAATATACAAAATTCTATATTTTTGTAACAAAATATAACCTCAATTCTGCTAATATTATGGCTATTGAATGCTTTTTTTAAATAGTAGATTTAGTAATCCATCTGTATTAGTCTAACTTCTTTTATCTGCCCAGTTATTGGTTAATGACATCTTTATTCATCAATAAAAAGTAAATTGGGAAAAAATAAAAAAATAAAAAATAAATAAAATAAAATACATAAACTTTTTCCATCAGAAAGTATGAATAGAAAAATAACTTCTTTAACTCTTATCAGTCACCTATATTATAATCTCAATAAAACATGCATGTTAGGAAAAAAGTGTAAAAAAAAAAGAATTCAGGCTGATGGATAGGAAAAAGGGAAAGGGAATAACATTTGAAATGTAAATAAGAAATACCCAATTTAATAAAATTGGAAGAAAAAAATAAAATAAATTAAAACAAAGAACCCAGGGCTCTTTGCCATGGGATGGTAGAAATTACAGTGGACTTGGCTCTCAGTTTGCATGCAATAAAATTCTCCCAGACATGGCCACATGCTAAGATATTACAAGGAAATACTCAACTGAGAGTTCTTCAGTTTTTTTTTTTGAAACTTGTGCAATAGTAGATTTTTTTAATGATCTTTTTATTGGATTTTTGTTATTTACATTTCACATGTTATCCACTTTCCCAGTTTCCTGTCCATAAGCCTCCTATCCCACCCCCCTTATCCCTTCTTATATGAAGGTGTTCCCCCACCCAACCACCTATCCCTTTCCACCTGCCTGCCCTGATATTCTCCAACACTGGGGGCGTCCAGCCTTGTCAGGACCAAGGGCTTCTCCTCCAATTGGTGCCCAACAAGGCCCTCTACTATATATGCAGCTGGAGCCATGGGTCTGTCCAAGTGTACTCTTTGGATGGTGGTTTAGTCCCTGGGGGCTCTGGTTGGTTGGTATCATTTTTCCTATGGACTTGCAAACCCCTTTAGCTCCTTCAATCCTTTCTCTAACTCCTTCAATGGGGACACTGTTCTCAGTTCAATGGTTGGCTGTGAGAGTCCACCTCTGTATTTGTCATGCTCTGGCAGAGCCCCTCAGAAGACAGCTATATCAGGCTCCTTGTCAGCATGTACTTCTTGACATCAGCAATATTGTCTGGATTTGGTGGTTGTATGTATATGGGTTGGATCCCGAGGTTGGTGACCAAAGTGTAGATGCTTCAGTCCTTCTTAGCCTGGGGAACAAAAATACTCTTAAAAGGAGATATGGAGACAAATTTTGGAACAGAGACTGAGAGTTCTTCTAAGGTCTGTCAAGTTGACAACCATGATTAGAAATCACAGAACACTAAGCTGGGTATTATTTTTCCATTTTTCTGTTTTGGATCAAAACTAAAAGAAATATTTATTTCTTATTTTACATTATTATTTTAGAAGCAATAAACCAAGTGTTAAATTTGTGATATGAGCATATATTATATCTTTGTGATAATGGAGATGGATATTCACATTGAATTATAGATTTGATCTATTCAATTTTTTATTACCATTCCATTTGTTTACATCTCAAATGATATCACACTTCCCGGTTACCCCTCCACTCATGCCTCATCCCACATCAACCCTCCCCCTCCCCTTTGCCTATAAGAGGGTGCTCTCCCACTCACATATATTCTCCTGTCCCATCGCTCCAGCATCCCCCTAGTCTGGGGCATCAAACCTCCCTGGGACCAAGAGCCTCCCCTCCTGTTGCTTGTTCAGCAAGGCCATCCTCTGCTACATATGTACCATATGAACCATGGATCCCTCCAGGTACACTCCTTGGTTGGTGGTCAAGACTCTGGAAGAACTGGGTAGTCAGGCCAGCCTATGTTGTTCTTCCAATGGGGTTGTAATTCCCCCTCCGCTCCTCCAGTCCTTCTGCTAGCTCCCCCACTAGATTTCCTGAGTTCAGTCTGATGGTTGGCCCCAAGTGCCCACTTCTTCATTGGTCAGTTGCTGGCCTGACCTCCCAAGGAATCACCGCACTAGGTTCCTGTCAACCAGCCCCTTTTGACCATGGCAAAAGTGTTGGGTTTGGTGTCTGCTGACATGATGGATCCTCAGGTGGGGCTGGCCCCTGTTGGCTCTTCCTTCCATCTCTGTTCCGATTTTGTTCCTGTTCTTTCTTTCGACAGGAACATCTCTGGGTTAAAAGAAAGTCTTTGAGATGGGTGGGTGGCCCCATCCCTCAACCAGGGGCTGTGCCTATCTTCTGGTGGTGGTCTCCACAGTTTCTACCCGCCTTTGTCTGCACATTATACTAAAGTCAATCTCTTTGGGTCCAGAGAGCCTCACATTTCTCTGATGTCTGGACACTCCAGTTGCTGTTCCCAGTTCCTCATCTCCCCTGCTACCTATTTTTGTTCAACCCTCTGTACCTCACTCACTTCTCCTCAGTTTCTGATACCGCCAAACTTATTACCCACTCCTCTTTTCTGATTCTGTTGTACCCTTCTCCTTCCACTTCCCACAATAGTCCTGTTCCCTCTCAATGCAGGACTGAAGCATCCATACCCAGGCCTTCCTTCCTTTTATGCTTCATATGGTCCGTAGTTGGTTATCATGGGCATTGTGGGGTTTTTGGCTAATATCCATTTATTAGTGAATACATACCATGTATGTTCTTCTGTGTCTCGGTTATCTCACTCAGGATATTTTCTAGTTCTATCTATCTGCCTACAAATTTCATGAAGTCATTGTTTTTCATCTCTAAACAGTACTCCATTGTGTGTATGAATTTTTTTGTATCCATTCTTCTACTGAGGGACATCTGAGTTGTTTCTAGCCTCTGGCTATTATAAATAAAGCTGTTATAAACATAGTGGAGCATGTGTCCTTGTTATATGATGGAGCATCTTTTGGGTATATGTCCAGGTTCAGTATAACTGGATCTCCAGGTAGAACTATTTCCAATCAAGAACCACCAGACTGATTTCCAAAGTGGTTTTAACTAGATTGCAGTCCCATCAGCAATGGAGGAGTATTCCCGCAGTCCCACCAGCAATGGAGGAGTATTCCTCTTTCTCCAAATCCTTGCCAACATGTCCTGTGTTTTTGATCTTAGACATTCAGGCTGGTATGAGGTAGAATCTCAGAGGTTTTTTTTTTTTTTTGTTCTTTTTTTCTTTTTCTTTTTGCACTTCCTTGATGACTAAGGAAGTTGAACATTTAAGTGTTTCTTAGCAATTGAAGATTCCTCGGTTAAGAATTCTCTATTTAGCTCTGTACTCCACTTTTAATAGGGTTATTTGGTTCTCTGGGCTCCACTTTCTTTAGTTCTTTGTATATTTTGGATATTTAGCCCTCTCTCTGATATAGTGTTGGTATAGATCTTTTCCAGATCTGTGGGTTGCTGTGTCGTCCTATTGATAGTGCCCTTTGCTTTATAGAACCTTTTCAATTTTAGGTCAATTTTTTAGTAAATCAAGCCTAGACATAATTATATGTTATTTTCCAACTTTAAAAAGTTTTAGATTTTTGAAGTTACTTTCCTTCCAGCTATTAAATATAAATCTTCCTTTACCCAGGAAAAATAAAAATAAAAAAATTGAAGTGGTTATTTTTCCAGAATAAATGTGTCTTCAGGGGATTGTGTTTTTCAAAACCAAATTAGGTCACCCACATGAAATACAGGTAAATAATTCAGACTATTTCAAAATCAGGACAGTTGAGACAAATCTAGGATAAAGGGCCATTACACCTACTTTAGCTCAGTGAAAATGACAGTAGTATAAAATATTCCTTCAAAATATTTTCTTAGCCAAAAATTAACAAGGCAAAGAGAAATACGGATTTTTATGCTCATGATACCTCAGAGTCTGTAACCATTCCTAATATATAGTAGGTATTTAATTTAGATTGAGTGAATGACATAGAGGTGCTGTTACAGTTGAGAGTATGTGTTTGTGTGTATTTCTGTGTGTGTGAGAGAGATGTGTGTGTATGTGTGCATGTGAGAGGGAGGATGAAGACTGAAAGAGTTCACTAGAATAAATACATTTTCAAAAGGTTGAGTTAATGAGGTTCAAGCAGGACACTAGAAATAAAGGATTCATTGTGTATAGGCTGGTGAGAGAATGCAAGTGGCTCTAACTTTGTTGTTACTATCAGAAAAGTGTCATTTGTTCTGACTACGAACCGCAGCATAAACATAGAATTAGTGCTAGTTAGATTAGATGACAGGATCCTATTCCAAAAAGTAACCTAAATAGAAAGTGAGGGATATGAAAGTAATAGTGAACAGTGTCATAAAACCTCACCAATAAAAGCAGAAAAAGAGTTTACAAGACAGCCCTACAATGTTGGTGGCCATTATATCTTTATTAAAGCAAGTTGTTTTCCTGGAGGAATGATACCAAGGCCCCTGTCAGCATTTGTATTCTCATTCACTCATTTAGCTGTTTTTACGTGAGCAAGCAATATGTTATATTTGCCAGAATACAAAGATACATTTAATTTATCATGTTTAGCAGTCATATAAAAAAATCCTAATTTTTGACATTCCTTCTTTGTTTCACTACATAAATACACATGAATGAGTCTGGTTTGCAAGGTTCAATTATAAGGTCTAAGGTATAAACTGAGTATTTTGAAAAGTGTAATTTCTCTTTGGAACTCTATTTAATATTGTTATAGACATACAGTTATAAATGTTGATACTTAAGCCTGTAGAGATTATGTTCTATGAATGCACAAAAAGCCATTAAATACAATTTATTTTCAGTAGAAATACAAGGCTATGATTTTTCTTAGTTATAATAGAATATTTCAGAAGATGAAAATAGAAAATAGCTAATCAGATTGTTTACAATTCTCATCCCAAGATAGGTGAATCAATTTAACATTGTGCTCTGAATATTGCAAAGCTCTTTTAGAAACGCACTGGAAAATAAATAAATACCAGTGCAGACTTACTGGTTTCAATCCTATTTCGTATTAAATTGTGTAGGCAGAGAAAGCAGTTCAGCAACTTCATTGCTCCTTCTTGCTAAAAAAATATCCCCCACATATTAAGAATCAGTAGAATGGCTCAGATTCTGGTCTAGTACCTCTGGCATAAGTTATTGGAAAGCATGCCTTCTCATTTCTGTTGCCAAAATGATTTTTTCCTGACCAGATTTGTTAAGCTTCTGTGCTTGGTTCATGAACATTCTCCTCCTGTTTCATAAATTTAGCCCAGACATTGCTGATGAATGATCCTTATTACTATGCTGCCCAGCTGGACCAGAAATCCAGACATTTTTGTCATCATAGTTTCTCAGCAGACAATGTAGTCAATTGTGAGAAAAACTAAAATAAATTTCACCATAATTGTTAAGTGCCATGTGGACACTGGATGACCAACCAAGTCTATCCTCCAAGCAGAAGAACTACAAACAAAAACGTTAGTAAATGCATTGGTTTGCTTGTTAAATATTTAATTATTAAATCTATTCTTCAAGCTGGCAAGTATATTAGAACAGATTTTACAATATTGATTCTGTTTATGTATAAAAGTATAACTAGTTAGTTCTTTTTCTCATTAGCTATGTGTTGGGCCCTGACATTATGTGTTTGTTATGATTTTATGAATTATCTTGTCCTTTTATTTGCTGATGTTTTTAAAATAGACTTTGTTAAGGACTGGAGTAATGACATTAATTATAATTTACAAGTAAGGGAATCAGTGTGGGCATATTAGGAAGATAAAGATCTAAATTTCATATGAATTTAGAGCCAGTGGGGAGAATTTAGGAGACCATAGGTTTAAATTTCATAGAAATTTAATTTCACAAAGTGTACATGAGTGATAGATTCTTACAGTTACTTTCCTTTAAATGTGTACATGGAAACTTAACTTGCATAGCTTATATGCCCAATACCACATCATGAATAAAATAATTGGAAGCATATAACTAAACATGTAACATTGTGGTATAACTAGTAAATAAAATAATTAGATTATATATTGTTCTTAAAGGCATATGAATGTATTTTACAAATGGTTGTTACCTATAGGGAATTTGTTACAATGTGCATGCTTTAGGTTGAAAGTAAGACTAAAGAGTTTGCATGACTAACTCAGGTTTACATCAGAGTGATTAAGCTGTGGCTGAGACTCTTTCATCTTCTGCTCTGATTTCATGACTCTGGTGTGAAATAGAAAACCTTACTATGAAAACTTTAAGGATTCAAATAAAATTTAAGGATAGAATTGTAGATATAAACTAAAGACAGAACCTAGTTTTCCACAAATACTGTAGTTGAGACTACTTTCTTTCCTAGCTTTGCAAACAACTTCATATTTTCTCATTTCTCAAGCTGAAGCAACCAACAGTATTCTAATTGACCACTCATCCAAAAATCCCAAGGCTTTCACGGGTCACCTAATATATTTTATTGAGTCTGTTCAAAGTACCAGAAACTGTGCAGGATTCTGAACATGAAGACAAAGTCTTTGCTTTGAAGAGTCAGATGACCAACTGATTCCAGCCTGTACAGAGCATTCCTTGTTTGAGTGTAGAAAGTCTCGTTTTCTCAGAATCACTGCTGCTAATGGGATGGCTTGTCTCTTCACTTAGAAAAGGTTTATGATCTAGATCGGAGGCATGTCTGGAAATAACACTAACACCAAAGTACTTATAATGGTGACATTCTGAAAGTCTGTGGGAATAAAGCACTGGTTCTCTTCTTGTGCCTGAGAAGTATTTCTTTACTGCTCCATAATGTCCTTATAGTTCAAACATCTTAAAATTACAACTCTCTAGCCTCAAGCCTCAGTGATGTCTGCAAGATGTCCTTTTAATTTCTTACACTGACATTCACTCAGTTTATCATTTGCCTACTCTTTAAAATATTTAGGGCCATAGTTTTAGCTCAGTTGCTCTAGTTACACCATTATCATACCTCAGCTGGCTAACTTTAGCATGTCACATTCTCTACTGTACCTTGTAGGAAGTTTCTAGCCAAGATTAACTTAACAGACTGCCTGGGATAAAACAGCATTTGAGAGATGGTTTGCTTATCTAATACTGAGCATTTTCCATTATCTATGTTTATCTACAACATAACATATGCTATATGAAGTCCATTTTGTTTAGCATAATACAAGAGGAAAATTTTAGGGGTTCAAAGGATTGATGTTTATTCCTTTGCTCTGAAAGTTGTGTGTGAGGTGCTGGTCGGGGGGGGGGACTTAACCAAGGAAAGTAACTAAACCAATGGGGCTTTGAGGCCTTAAATTTTAAAAGCAGAAACAAAACAGTTACCCACCAGTTTGCTCAGACACAGCAGGCTTAGTGGTTCTGCCTTAAAAGTAAAGACTGTTAAACTGGGAGATGGCATAATACTACCAGCCTTGGATGTAGAGGGCAGTATAAACACTTTATACCCCAAACTATTGGCAGTAGTTTCAACGGGATCAAAGTAAGTGTAGAATGAAAATGTTCTTAACATGGCTAGGACTCAATAAATCTAACACACTAAAATGATTACATTTTTAAAGAAAATGCATAAAAACAAAACAGCAACTTTTGACATCTTTTTCAATCGAAGGTAATTCACAAATTTTGCTACCCAATCCTAATTATGTAAAACACAGATTGCAAGCATACAAATATCTATTCTTTCCGCATGTCGGCGCCCATTTATTATGGTTTTGGAAATAGGGTGAATAAATTCCCCTTAAATTGCAAGTCAGTAAATGTTTCTTTACAGTTAACTTTAGCAAAATTATACAAATTTATAAATAAAAGACCTCAGGAATGTATATCTAATTGACAGTACATTGTATTAATCAAAACCTGTACTTTTTGAAAACTGTGGCTATGACCATTCTGAACAAGAAGGGTTTCCTATTTAAGCTGCAGTTACTTTTCTGACAATAGATCATCATTCTTTTGGTGGTAGAGTTTTACAGTTTCTCTAATTATTTTCAGAGGACTGTCTCAAAGTAACCTGAAGCTTTCTTGACAAACCTGTGCTCTCTCTCTCTCCTGCTAAGAACTTTAGCTATTTCTGCTTTATTCTGAAACCTTTTGCTACCATATCTATCACTTTCACCACCAGATCCATAGTCACCATCAAAGGGACTGCCTGAGTTTCTTATATGAAAAACTGCCCCTATTCATGGATCTATAATTTGATTATTGCTGTCCACTATAATTTCCAAAGTCATTATAGTTCCCACCACTACCACAGTTACCTTCACTCAAATTTCCTCCTTCATTGTAACCATCATGTCCTCCTCCACTACTACCATATCCACCATATTGGTTTCCATATTCTGGTCCACCACTACCATAACCTCCTATACTACTATAACCAGCATCACCACCATAGTTGCCTTCATCACCTTTAAATCCATTTATCCACTATCACCACCTCCATAACTACCTCTGCTGCTACTACCACCACCACCATTTTTCCCATGACCAAAGTTTCCTCCACCACCTCTAAAGTCTCCTCTACAACCCCTGAAATTGCCAGATCCATCTCCACTTTATTCATAAAATAAGCACCGAGAAGCTGAATAACCAGTTCACTTTTAGGGCAGAAATTCAGGACAGGGTCTGTTTTACTACCAGTCTTATGATGACATTATACTATCCTTTACCCAGAGTACATATATTGAGCATCATTCTAACTAAAGAATAACATTATACTAACATTTTTAGTTTCCTAAGGAAGTATTTTTCATAAGACCTCCATATAGGAGAAACAGGAGACTCTAAGTATTGTATCAGTAAAAATATATTCACAATGTAGGACTAGGATTTAGAATGTTCAATATTACATAAATCACCAGTGCAATATTTATTGAATATAGACATACATAATTCATACTCAAAGCTATGGATGCAAAATTTGATAAGAAAAGAAACAATGATATAAGAGATGGATATAGTCAAAGTAGCTCACATGTTTCTATGAAAATGTCATCATAAATTATATTTTATACAATTAATTCACAGAGAAAAAATAATTTCTTTGAGTTTCTGAAAGTCTTGAATTCAGTGGCAGTAAGATTGTATGACAAAAATAATCCCATGTATTAATGTGACTTGATTTTTTTAAAAATCTAAAGGAGTAATGGGATTAATATCTCATCAATAAAAGATGAAAAACATGTATACAATACTTCAACATTCATGGCTTCCATTTTGTGCTTTGGGTAATGTGATTTCATTAGTTGTTTCATCTGTCTGTATGTCTCACATATAACACAAATGGGACTCTAGCCCATAGTTCTCAACTACCTCCAGAGTGTTGAAGTTGCAGATATTTGTGTCCACATCCAGCAAAATGCATATTTTATTGAGTTATAGGTTGTGAATGAGGAATAATAAAGCTGACTTTCCATAGCAACAGAAGACATTAATGATATCTATAATAAAATAAAAATTTGAAATTCCTGAAGTAAGTTATTAGTATACAACACATGAAGCAAACATGCAGAAGTCATATTTGTAAAATGTAAGTCTACATACAAGACTGAATTATACTTACATCTTATTGGGAAAGTATAGTGACTAAAGAATGTGAGAAATCTATGTGTTAGTACAAACTAACAGTAAATTATTTTTATATAGCTAGAGCAAACAACTGACAACAAAATATATGTGGAAATGACATTTGCCTAATAGAAAGCTTTCATTTACACTATATATATATATATATATAGATAGATAGATAGATAGATATAGATAGATATAGATAGATAGATAGATAGATAGATAGATAGATAGATAGATATAGTGCATTACTTTAAGAAAAGACATAGACTCACCTGTCATTGTGCTGATTTAAAATTTTTCTATATGTTACTATGTACTTATCCATTCCACTACTCTTTTTCATCTTAATATGGACCTAGCTACAGGTAAAAATAGAATATCTAAGTAACAAACAATATTTTATTTCAAAACTACTCAATATGTAGCTCAGTTGTAAACTGAACACTTACCATGCTTTGGGCTCAGGATTCAATTTATTGTACACATGGAAAGCTAATGTGCTTTGTATGGAAACTATGTCCTTTGCAGGAAAGCAGGGTTTTTTTTGGGGGGGGGGTATTTAAGTCTAAGATGTATATCGTTAAGTTAATTTATTTTTATTAGTACAATCTACAAATTAGAGGAATTCACTGTCTCATTTTAAGAAGGTTTAAATCCACACAGGAAGCATTGAACTATCTGCAGTATCACCACAGAAACATTTGTTAGTGTATAATGCCACTATCTGACTTCAAAGGTATCACAAGCCAAAAGAGAACAAGAACTAGATTTGGGGCTCTTATCAAGACTACCCTAATTCTCCTCCACAGAGCAGCACCATCTGCTGGGGAAGAAACATAACCAGGAAAGTATAGGAGACTGTGGGCCTGTGTGGGCTAGTGTGATGCTTACTGTGTGGGCCAGTGTGATATTGTGTAGGCTAGAGTAGACTGGTGTAGGCATGAAGCAGGCTAGTTTAGGCCCTCACAGGCCAAGTCATCACAGGCAAGTTCTGGAGAGTGCGTGTGTGCTCCAGAAGTGGCACCCACTCTTGATTTTCTTTTTTCACATTCCCTCCCACTTCTGTGACATTTGGGGATATGGGAATAATCTCATTAGTCACTAACCTCAGGAAACACACTCTTTCAAATTATCTCTGCAGCCTATGAAGTACTACTTTTAAGTAACAATACTACATTCAGTAAATAAAAATTTAGGACCCTTGATGTAATATTTTTTAATATAAGTATATGCCATGTAATACTTGGGTCATACTTACACTAAAATTTTCCTTATGTGGGAATCCTGCATTTTTACATATGGATCAAGTAACAACCTATTTATAGATTCCCAATTTTATCATAGTCAGATTTTTAAATAGTCACTGGCTTTTTTTCTTTTAAATATCCAAAAGGTTCCCAGTCAATAAAGTATAACCATATTATTGCATTTATAGTTTATATTTTGGCAGTGAAACCATTTTACTTTTGCCTTAGTAGAGTCTATTTATGGTTTTACATTTTTTGTTGCTTTAATTTGACCATGTCCAGTTCAGTGGAACAAATGTATGCTTTGTTCTAAAACTAAACATTTCCCTCACACAATACACACTTATGCTATATCCATTTACTTACATGAACAAACCAGATAAGAGGCATGATTTAGAGTCCAGAAAATGGTCTACAGTTCTGCTTTTCTCTTGCACAAAGGGAGGCCCTTGGGAATTGCGTGTTTCACCTTTCAGTGGCTATGATGTGCTGTCATGGCAACAAGCCTGACAAGCACAATTCTCTAGTTCTCAGCAAAAGTTCATCTAACCTTCCAGATTTGGTCCTCAGTCAGGATAGAACTCAGCTTTTAGGTGATAAGCATGTGGAAAGAAGAGAATTATCAGGTAAGAATAACACATCGTTGTGGATGAATTGGGTTAAATACAGTATGAACACCAAAGGAAGGGATAGACAAAAATCAAAACAAAGCAACAGCAACAGAAACAGCAAAAAAAATTACAATTGATCATACTTTAGATGTTAAAGCTTTAGAAATAAATGAATAACTGAACTAAATTTTGAAGATCAAGAAAAACTTATATTCAGGACAACTAAAAGCATCACATAACCTATGCAAGTGAAGAATCATTAGAAATAGTGCCCTGCAGGTTTTTTTTTAGTTACTCCAACACAGTCTTCATCTGTGAATCCCAATATAGTCTGATGTGATCTGTTAACCTGGATATAATATAGAAATTGGATGTGTTTTCCTTCACACTTAAATATTTCAAGAAGATACATTTTTAGAAAGGTGGCTATTGACCTTAAGGCACATTTGAATTTCCCATCATAGATATAATACAAAAATCAAGGTATTCCCTATATAATAATACTTATGTTTTAAAAGTTAGCAACATATGAATGCATTTAATTTACTGTCTTTCCATCTACAAAGAAAAACAGATGACTATAATTATGTATATTTTTGTAATGATCATGCATTATATATGCACTAAGATACTTTGCTTGAAAGGTATGTCTATGTCTAGAACAGAGAACAGGCTTCAGGGTTATGTCACGCAGCAAAGTACTACGGATGTGAAAGAATTATCAGGCTCATTAATCATTTTTGTACTTGAAGTGTTAAAGTGCTAATATTACACTGAGGGTGAAAATGATGTAATTAAGGAGTTTAATAGCTACAGTCTTTTGAGGAGAAAACAAGTTCATAATGCTTTTTTTAATGTTATATAAATTGGATATTTTGGTTAAATGACACAAACTAGGTTTATGTATTGTTTAACTCTGAATGACAGAAATCGTTTGATTACAATTGTATATGGGGTCAGAAGACAGCCATGTGAAGACAGTTATCTAAATCTTCACATTTATAAAAGAAAGTGTATGTTACCCAAGGAACAAAAATACCTATGAGTCTCTCTTCACACCCCCAAGCCTTTTGATGTGTGTAGCATTATGTCTCAAATGATTTTTACTGAAGGACCAGTTTTTTTATGCCTCTGTTCACATTCCATCACAGATAAATCCTTTTGTAAATGTAATGCCAATTACTTGGGGAAAAACTGAAACAAGCTTACGTTCAAAATGCTGGATATAGTTATTGTAGCATTATGCAGTGGCACTTTATAGAGGCTTCTAAAAGCTCACTCTGTTACCCACTCAGGCCTGAAACCATGTGAGCATCTATAGCAACTCACATTAGGAAATACCATTCTGAATGCATGCTTTAGTTTGAAATTGACACAAACTCACTTCCTGACTGCATAGAGGTCACCTTCAAGCTACTGACTTTTGTCAGGAGCTCATACCATATTTAAACCTTCCCCTGACATGAGGAACTTACCTAGCTGAGGGTAGGAACTACCTGTGGATAAACCTTTCTCCTCCCCTCCATTGGAATGTTCTTTCTTTACTAACGATAAGTCTACTTTTTAAATTTTCTATTGTTACCTACACTTTACATCCATTCTTTTGCTTCTTTTTATTTTCATTTACGTGCAGTTCAAAGGACAAGATCTTGGAGACAGAACCAGGTTTGAATTGAAATGCTGCCACTTTCAGAAAATGGGTCAGGTACTTATGCTAAGTCAGGGGGATTCTGTAAGCTGGGACTTTTCTATTATAAAATGGAGAGAGTAGTGTCCTCTGCACAGGGTGAATGTGATTCAAAAATAAGACAAAGGGCTATAATAGGTACCCCTGCATTGCTGCTGACCTCCTCTTCCTCTCCATCTCCTATTTATTGGATATTTTCTTTATTTACATTGCAAATGTCATTATTCCCTTTCCCGGTTTTCCCTTTGGAAACCCTTATACCATGCCACCGCTCCCTGCTTCTATGAGGGTGCTACCCCACCAATCCACACACTCCCTCCCACCTACCCACCCTAGCATTCCCCTACACTGGAGCCTTGGATCAAGACCTCCACGAAAAAACAGATACACTGAAACTAATAGAAGAGAAAGTGGGGAAGATCCCCTCCATGTCTTACATTATCAGAATTGTATATGTCTAAAAGATAAAGATGTATATGTACACAACTTATGTTAAATGTTTTAAGAAATTTTGTTTTTGATTAGGAATATATTTGTCACAGAATATTAATTAAAGAAAGCCAATCAATCTAGCAACCAAGCAGTAAGCTACAGACACTGCAAAATGTTGTCTCCTTTCTTTGGAGTCTAAGTTGGAATCCTGGGAGTCATAATCCTATGCCAGGTATGGCATACCCCTTTCCAGATTTCAATATCTCTAAAAAAATAATTTCTCCAAAATAGTTCCCACAATTTCTTATTCACTTCTGCATTTACCTGCTACCTCAGGTTTTTTCTGATGTTTTGAAACAAATTTCCCTGTATGTGTCCTCCCATCCATCCAATTGATCATCTTTAACAAGGCTAGCAGAAGACTTCGTAAAATACAAAACACAAGTCCAGCTCCTGCATGAAGCCTTCCTTAGAAGTTCTAAGTTTATTCATTGTGAACTATGGGACAAGTGCAGAGGGTAGGCATTCAGAAGGATACAACTGTTCCAAGTCTTAAATAATTAAATACCTCCAGATTGGTTGCTTATCCACATCCAGGCCACATGCAAAACCCCTCTTCTATCTCTTCCATCAATTTACATGTGAATGGATAACACATGATCTAACAGCAAATAGGGACCGTCCAACTCTGCAGCCATTTTCAGTCTCCAGGAGGAGGAAAAAAGCAGAAAATGTCTCTCTTGCACTAGATCTTGCACTATTCCCTACCCTGCAATTCAGGCATCTTCTTATTTTAGACCAGGGCAAGTGTGTTACACAACTTGATTAGAACATGGAGCCGATATTTGAAGATATGTACCATATTTTAGAAGGCACAGTCTCAAAAGAGAACAGCATTGTACAATGCAGACTGTTCTCTAAACATCAAGATGTTTTATTCTAGTACATCCAATGGCTATTATGTGACAATGAGTTTTCCTTGTTTATCACCAACTCATTCGATTTACATTTGCCCTCTCAATACTTATTAGTGTTTTAAGATGGGAAAATGGAACATCATATAGTCTGTATTTTAGTTGGTGCCAAATCTTTAAAACAGATTGCTTAGTGCTTAAACACAGAACATTATAATTATAAAAGTACATTTCAAAGAATGTGTTCATGGAGAGATATTATTGGAGTAATTTAGTATAAATTACTAAGCTTTTCCTGCATAGACACAAACTAAATGCAAGAAATTCTAAGTGTTCAAAACATTTAGATTCAAATTTGACCATAACCACTTAATAAATTCATCAGTATAAAATTGTCAATGCATGTTTGCTTATTCTTTTTTACCATTAACTAGACTGTTACATCAATGATGTTTTCAAATTTCTAATGATACAAGAACTACCTTGTACTGAATTTCATTTTCCTGAATCAACTGCTTATTTATTTTAAAGGCTCTATGATGGTATAAAAAATTAGGTCAAATCTTATTAGAAATGCTAGTATTTTTATTTCATTTTAGTGACAAAGTTGCCTTCTCGGATTATATTTTATGGAGTAATTACATACTTCACTTTAGAACTACATGACTCATTTTCCTGTAAGAGAGAAGCAGATTTAGAGGCAAGGATCCTTGAGCTGGAAAGATGACTCAGCAGTTAGAATCACTTACTGCTCATGTAGAGGACGCAAATTCATTTCTTAATACCCACAATGAGTGGCTCACAACTGTCTGTAACTGCAGCTCTAGGGGATCTGGCCTCTATAAGTATCCACATACACAGTGACAGTCAGTTTTAATATCAACTTTCAAATTTTAGTTTCAACTAAGTAGATATGACTGCCTTAAGTGATGTGGAACAAGTCACCCCCAGTATGGGCAGCACGTACTCATGGCTTCCCAGATTTAAAAAAGGCATGGCAGAAGGAAGATAATTAATGCCCCTTGTTTACTTGGCCATCCATCCTGTTGGCCTAGCCTTTGCTTTTGCTGCGGAATTGATTTACCCATTTATTGCTGAGGATTCCTTCACTAAGGTCAGAAGCAGCATTTCTCAGCTTTCCTATTTGACACTTGGGTTGTCATCAGTGTGAGTCATGCACTGTGAAACTACACTGACTGCTTGGGCATCCAGCCTCAAGGACCAAGCAACTACTGGATTCACAAACTCCTCAAAGAGAGACAACTGCTGTTGCTATTTTAAAATAGAATGACTTAATAAAATATTTTATTGTATATGTATAGTAAATCTTTATCATAACGGTGCTATTCCTTTAGAGAACCCTGACTAATGTACACATGTACACACACACACACACACACACACACACACACACACACACAGACACACTTTAAAAATGATAAAAATAAATCTTAAAAAACAGGGAACCTGAACCAGTCTAGACCTAGAAATGAGTATAAATCATAACACCATTTAGTACTACAGAATATCTTAGGATGGAAAGAGGCCAAAGTACACATTTAGATCTGGCCCATCTTTAGGTTATAAATATTATTATAGCTTACTCTGCTTTCTCTCCGAACTTCCCTTGCCAAAACTATTTTAAAATTATACTTGCAATACTGTCTTCTTTCATTGGCCTTGCTGACTTATTCTGCGTTATCCATTCCCGAGATGATGGACCTCTATATTTACTCTGGTATAGGATGGTAGTACCTACTGTCATTTGACATTTTCTCATAAGTTAAGATCACCTTTCATCTGTTCCCTAAGAGATGTGCAGATATGAAATAATCCCTTCTTAAATCTTTTCATTCTCCAAGTAAATGTTTAGGAAATTCAACACTTTTCTGAATATCCAAAATAGAGAATTTACATGTTTTAGTTACTCAATAACCTGTCGGTTATTTCAAAACTAAAACTTCATAATAAAAAATTTAAATTTGAGTATTTTATCGTTAATACTTCACTGAAACTGACTATGTCAAAAACTCACACTAAAGTGTTATAACTTAATATAAAGATGACCCCATCTTAATGTTTCATTCAGTGGCATTTGAAATGTACTATAAGTGCCAGATCTATATAATCGCACTGATCAACAGAATATTCTCAATTCTCTGATGCTCCTACTTGGGTCACAAAACCCATAGATTGTTAAGCACTAGACTACATTGCTAAGGAAAAATGTCCCTTGAAATCTGAATATTAAATATGGAAATGTCCATCTACTTATTTTGTCTTCAACCAAATCCTCTTAAAACCTAATTTGGTCAAAATATTGGAATAAAAAGTCATGCTAGTTTGGAGGCTTGTTGTTGTCTAAATGACAAATCTTTTATACTTTGTGGTTGAGAATCATGCTGTGGCTTTTCCTGTCCCATCCTAGCATGCTGTACTACTTTACTTAGACTTTATCAATCTGGTCTGGGCTGTTTCCTGTCCTGTTGTTCTGGCTAGCATCTCCTGCTGCCTCTAGGCTGCTAACCCATGCTTGAACTGCAAATTAAGAAGGTTCTGTAGACTAGCATGACTTGTTATTCCATTTGCTTTGTGTTTCTCTGTATGGGAAAGAGAATCTCAGAAAGTCATTGCTCAAGTGAAATTCAATAACACTTTCCATTTTTCACATTTCTTCTCAAATATATAAAACGTATATCTGCCTGTGCTGCCGAGGAAGAATCTTTAGCATCTTTTTAGTTATGGGTTTCAGTGTTTACTGTGCACTCACACCTTTACCAACACTTGTTAAAGATGAAGCAGTTTTCATCTTAGCTTGTTGACAACTTGCCCATTTCCATCAGAAATTTTACTTTAATCAAATTCTACACATAGCACATGTTGTAATTAACTCAGATGCATTTCCTGTGATCCACAAATTATTCCTAAGATGTATCTGGTCTGATTGATTGGGAATAGTGTGTCCCTACCCATGGAGCATCATAGGACATTTTTTCTAAGTTCATAATAAGAAATGTAATGTAAACAAAATATCAAAACATAGTTCTATGGTTTGTAAATTATATTATTCTAGACCATTTTTCACCACTTCATATTTTTTTCTTTTTTTGTGATGTTGATAGCACATTATATGGTACACAGTTTTACCACCTCAATTTTCTCACAGGAATTATGGTTCCCTGGTTTCAACAGCTTCTCCCTTTCAAGGATTTCTTATATAAGCATGCATGTCAGGCTAATTTGTCTGGCTTCATTTCATGCAGACCAGGTCATAAGTTTAATTTCTTTGGAGGAATTTCAATGTTTTAAACAGAACTAAATTTTATCTCAGAGAGACCTGATTTTCCATTTCTACTTCTCATTTTTCCCAGGTCACAAGAAAAAGAGATCTTTATTTTTTTCTGAATGCAAGACCCATTTAAATAGTTTAATTTTAAAGTGTGCTTCTTCCCATCCATCCCCAAATCTAAGGATTCTGTCAGTGTTATGAGGCGTCCTATGTTTTCTTCAGTGACAAGCACCAAGTACTTTGCTTAGTGTATAGCAGTTGTTAAAGACATATTAATACATTCTTTCCCTGACTGTGACATTTTCTATCATATATGGAATAGGAAGATTGTTAAAATCATAAATAAATGGCATAATGTGTAAAGCAATCAATCAAGTTATATGCTGGATTGTTTTTTTCCCCAAACTCATTTGTATCCCAAGTATGTTATTTTATATGAATCAAAACATTAAAATTATATATATATATATATATATATATATAGAGAGAGAGAGAGAGAGAGAGAATCTGTTCTATATGCTTTATATCACCATAATAAAAATCACTGGTTATATTTTCATCATGTAATGTACTTCCTAAGTGAACACAATAACTCCTACCTTGTAGATTTATTGCTAAAAATAAATAAGTCAATAAATGAAAAGTATTGTGTACAGTGTTGTATGTAAAATTTAATCTTCCATAACAACTACTATTACTTTTTAAAGAGTTTATTTTACTGAAGTACACCAAATTATAGATTGCTGAAACAGTTTAAAAGCTCACTCTATGAAAATTGTAGAATAAGGGAAAGAATTTAAGAGGGAAGATATCAGAAGATATGGGAAGATATGGGAACTTCCTTAAGCAGAAACTAATAACTTGTGCTATACCCTGTATGCATAATGACCTTGGGCAAGTCAACCTCTGTAATTTCCAATTTTTTTCCTTAACCCTTATGATGATTCATTTTAGAATATAACAAATTTTTATTGTACTGTAATAGTAATCTTTGATATGATGATGAATATAAAATAGATTGTGCATTGCGTAGTGAAATATAAGTGCAGTTATCTCTGACATTTGATAAAACAGCTGGTTATAAGATGACTTTAGAAGGTCCATCTAATTGTCTGATTTAAAAGTTTAAATTTAAAGCTATGATAATCAACGTGAGATTCCTAGGAATCTTTGTGAGAGTAGAAGTATGCTAACTTGGATTCAATTTTAACACTTTCTTATCTTAACCCACCTTAGGTATCACATACTAAGACCTTCATCATGGAAAGAGTTCCATGTTCCCCTAGCAATGCCAGACAAGTTACTCAATTATGAGTCACACATGCATATATCAATTCATCCATTTGTATTTGGTTTATAAATTAAAATGATTTTGATAAAAATGGAGGTTGGCAAGAAATGTTTGAGACACAGATGGTTTTTCTATATAAAAGATGGCGTTAAACTATTCTCCTGCCTTTTATTCTGTATTGAAAATTGGTATTGTATTACACTGAATAATATATGGATCAAGCCTCCATGAGCTGAGCTAAACTAAACATACAAAGAGTCATGTGAAAAGATTTGTTTGGCATGAGTGAAAAAGATTGCCTTTATTTGCACTTATTGTCCTCCTTTGCTGAATATGACATACAGCTTTTCTCAGGACTAATTTATTAAGTTGCTATTCTGTCTGGAACAGAAACTCCTTCAAGCTAGATTTCTTTAAAATATAGTCATCCCACCGCTGTTGTGAACTGATATACATTTTTTCTGAGTTATGTTTCCCTCTACTGAAAAAAAATGCATGGTTATATAGCTATTTTACAAAGGCCAACAATGTTAATGATATGTAAATGGTATCGTTTCTTTGGTCAAAAATATGCTTTCACATTTTCTTGCCACCTATAATATAGTGTGATGCTAACATTTAGGATTCCTCAACTGGTTCTTCTTTCTACAGCTAGGTGACTGCAGTCCCTCTTCCCCCTTAGCCCTGCTCTGGAGGTAAAGTATAATTAGCACTCCATCAGAAACCACTTTGGAGAGCACAACAGTAGTTGGTTTTCCAATCAGACTTCTGAAAAGGACTGTATTATACAGTATAAATAAAATGCTAATTTATTATCGATCATACAGGGAAGTGCATGCCCAGGGAAACTTGATTGCTTTCCAATATAAAGTATTCATTTAGATGCACCCTCCTTCCTTAAAAATAAAAAAAGATGCTTACAAAGGGGGTTAGACAGAACATTTCTCAACACTGTCTGTGTGGAAGTCACAAGAAAAGAATCCTATTCTTACGCACAAGGGTCTCACAACATGCAGGATGGAGTAAAGTATGGACATTCTGTTGCTTAATCACTGTCCTAATTGAGAAGACTCCATTAACGGGATTTAAGATCGAAAGAAAGAATTAAAATCATGTTTTCAGGAACTGGGGTCACCGCCCCATTAGCAAACTTTGTAACGCCTTAAAATGGAACAACAGTAAATATACTGAGTCAGATATAAGCGCCCAAGTCACAAATAATTCCAAAGTTAATACACTGCAAAATAGAATTTGAGAACTCTAAAGGCTACAGTAAACCAAAATCTTTCAAGGGCAATGTCTTTGTACTCCAGCAACACCTTATTTATGGATAATGAAAGTTGAACCTTGTATAATTTTCATGCATGAAGTAGTCTTGTTTTTTTAAGTCTCTTTTAAAGCATTTAATATAGCAGAACTGTCTTAGCTTGCGGCTGCTAAAAAAACATGGGGTAGACTTGCCTTTCTTTTAGTATTGTCATTTTACAACTACTTTGGTATAGCGGGTTCTCCTTTACATTACTGGTATATTATCTTCATCATTTCACTGTAAATAAAAGGTCCAGACAAAATAATTAAAAGTACATTTTAGTTGGAATTTTTCCTCTTCCAATGAAATTATAAAAATATAGCAAATCAGAACTGAACTGCTATGAACTTCATACCTCTAATAACAATTACTGATTTTACTGGCCCCAGGTGTCTGTTTAGGTAGACTTGGACTCAACCAACATTAATATTGATAATTCATCCATGGGACTCAAATTCCTCCTGAAGTACAGAAGAAACATGAAGATAAAAAGAAAAGGGCCAATACTCGCCTGTTATGTGAAGATAGCAGGTTCCAAGGTATAATGTCCTTCATGTATTTTGGTTCAGAGTTGGCATTAACACAGCACAGACTTTTAGGTAACAATCTAAGTTGAAATAATGTGTCATAGTCAAATAGAAAAACAATTACAGCTTCGATGTATTCTAGAAAACTTTTCTTTCATGTTGGATACACATAGTACTGGAGACTAATATTGGAAACTGTTCAACAATTAGAGAGAAACTGCATCTGACACTCCCTCATACCCAAGTGATTTGTGTTAGAAACAGCCCATTTACGTACAAGCTTTAGCGTAGACCCATCCTTACTACACTGGTACTATTTTTATCTGTGCTTCCTCTATATGAATTCCTATGATGGTAAGTGACTTTGTTGGGGAAAAACTGAATGCATCATTTCCCAAACCTCATCACAAATAATTCAAGTGATTCCTGAGACACAAATAACTGTACCGCACCAAAAGAGGGAAATAATTTCCCATGACCAAGTAAGTATATACTTGATTCACAAATTTGCTATTTATTAAGCATGTTTTCAGTATAAAAGGTTTGAGATTATTTGTGGGAAAAACTACATTTTTTTTTTGGTTCTTTTTTTTTCGGAGCTGGGGATCGAACCCAGGGCCTTGCGCTTCCTAGGTAAGCGCTCTACCACTGAGCTAAATCCCCAGCCCCAAAACTACACTTTTTAAAAAGGGTGTCTTCAGTTTATGTAGAGGATTTGAAGCCAGCAACATGGATGTTCTGATCACATTCCAAGACCTTCTAGGTCTGTGCCATCCAGCTATATAATGCAGACACATCCTTGGTACACGCTTTTAATCCCAAAAATGGTGTCTAATTGAGGGACAGACAAAGAGATGAATCAGAGATAAATTTAACAGAATCAGTCAGAAATAGGATACACTCAACTCTCAGGAGAAAGTCTATTTAGAAGCAGGACAGGAAGAGAGAGTTAATCAGTTCAGTTCCTCAATGTGTTCAAAATTGAGTCAGTTGAGATTCAGTGTAATGAGTGTACTGAAGTAGGGTTCATTCCAGAGTTCATGCAGTTCACTCCAGGTCAGCAGAGACAGTTGAAGCCAGAGAAAATTAGAGAAGATAGCCAGAGTTAGTTTGAGGCCAAGCAGAGCAATTCAGTCAGAAGCTGAAAAACCTATTTCAATTAGTCAGCTTGGAGAGAAGTTTTGATCCAGAGCAGCTGAGGTGAACCTTCCATTCAAAATTCAGAAATAACTAGAAAGGGTGAGATTAATCAGCAATTAGCCTCCAAGAAGCCAATTACCTCAGACGAATAAAAGATGCTTTCGGGGTTGGGGATTTAGCTCAGTGGTAGAGCGCTTGCCTAGCAAGTACAAGGCCCTGGGTTCGGTCCCCCAGCTCCGAAAAAAAAAAAAAAGATGCTTTTACAAATTCATTTAAATTTGGATTTGTTTTACAATTCTTCTCTTTATTCTTGTTTTTTTATATCTGAAGATTTAGTAGAGAACTGAAAATAAATTTTCTAGCCTTTGCTGTTTGATAGTGAAGATTATTAATTTAGTAAAGAATACATTTTATGTTTATTGTGTGTCAGACACTCTATCATCCAAACGTGCTCTTCAATATTGCAAGAGGTGAAATAGACTTGTTATTTGCTTTAATACCTTTTCCAACATAGTGTAATATAGGAAAAATAAGTAAATATATTCAACAATTTTGTGATAATTTATTGACTATCTATGTTGAGCCAGCTACTGTTTGTAGCAGGCATTTATGAATTAGAAAAATGCCTAACATGTAGCTTAATACAGATAAGTTAAATGTAAAATTCACTTTTATTAAGCTCTTATCATGTATCAGTCACTATTCTATGTACTTGTTATATTGTGAACTCAAACGGTTTTCATCTTGGACCTCAAGGTCCAAAGGTTTCTATCTGTGCCCCTCTTGTAATGATGCAGAATTTTCTTCTGATATTATTACTTTTTATTGATTCTTAGGAGCACGAATCATTTCATTGTTTTTCATAGTGACTTTCCAAAAGACCGATCAACTTTTCAGTGAAGCAACTGTAGTTTTAATAATTGGACTTTTAATAGTTCTGAGTTTCCAGTTTTTTAAGGTTTTGTCAATCACAGATTGCTCAAACTTATTGACACTTAACCAGCTGTATTAAAGTCCACCCTCATTTTAGTAGTTCTTGGGCTAATAAATAGGATATGGTTCATGTAGGCTAAAGTTCCTGATATTTAAAACTCACTTACTTAAATGAAACTTACAATTATCAATTGAATCTTACCCTTCCTTCTCCCTTCAGAAAGGCAACCAATGTTCTGATGAGTCTCTTGTTTCTCTTGCCATAATTATTTTACCAATAGGTTTTGTGGGGAGTTAGGACTCTACAAAGTTCATTTCACTTATGGATTATGACAACTTTATTAAGTTATTATAATAACTTTATTAACTGGACTTTCATGGATGAGGAAGCTCATGAGTAATATGAAAAATGTCTGAGAGCTTATAAGTAGAAGGACAAGGAGCTGAACCTAGGGTGTGTAGCAATAGAAGTAAAGGCCATGAATTCCAAAGCAAAGAGATGTTAAGTAACATGCTGATTTTAGTGCATATTCTAGGAAGCATTCTCTGAGAAGTGGATTTGTGGCAGAAATGATTGATGGGAAACAATAGGGGTAGCATTCCAGACAGAGGCAACCAACAAGTACAGGACAGAGCCTGACTTATTCAAGCAGGGGAAAGCCTTGTATAAGTTGGACTACACAGAGAAAGCATATATGTTGAGCATCAAAGAGACTTGATGTGCCAGGATGGGGGATACCCGGGATGTCTGACCCACTCAGGGAAGAAGGGGAGAGAGGATAGGGGAGGTATTGTTGAAGGGGTTGTCTAGGAGGGGAGCAGTGAACCAGATGTAAAGTTAATAATAAAAGTGTAATAATAATAGTAAAAAATGAATAAAAAGTTTTGAAAGTATTGAAGTAAGTAAAGGGATAGCAGATAAATGATCTAGAATCTTCTGAGTTTGTGTTTTTCTCTTGACAGCAGCAGAGGAGTCCCCAGTTATTATGAGGAAATATATGAGAAATTCCTTTAAGTTTAAATATTTAAGAAATGTAATTCCCTTTCTCTGTAGAATAAACACTATGTTAAATGGTATGTGTTCTAAAACTAGCTTAGGTGCATACATAATGAAAGACTTTTCCCTAATGATTACTAATAGCCAAACCTGAAAACATACTTGTGAACAATCACTGCAGGGATCAGACACGCTAATGCACACCTTTAAGCCCAACAATCAGGACGCAGAGGCAGGTGGATCCCTGGGTTAGAGTCCAGCCTATTCTACAGAGCAAGTTCTAGGATATGCACGGCTACATCAAAAAGCCCAGTCTTATGAAAGAGAAAAAGAAAGGAAAGAAGGAATAATGTTCCAAATGCTTAAAGGGTTAGGTATTTTAGTCAGAGTGTTTTGGAAACTTATATAATATTGAATGGACTAACGTAATGTGGCAGTTCTAACTTGATTTCATGAAATTATTAATAATAATAGATTTGTATTCACCTTTTCTCATTAAACTTATTAAGTTTAAATTGGACACCCATGTTTCAATAGAACAATGGGCTACCTACAGAATCCAGAAGAAATTCATCAAGCATGAGAGTAGAAAGAAAAGCAAGAATTCCATGTTAGTCATGTTAAATTAGCAGGGTTGATTAGCTATCAACTGGAACTAACAAACAGGCATTTGGAATTATGCTACTATGGAGATGCCACAGTCGTTCAGCTTAGAATTCAGCCAACTTGGATATTTTTCAAAGCTACTGGGAAACTAAGGGAAACAAGAACTGGGAGATAAATTTGCAAGAGCCATGTAAAGGCAGCTAAATGTTATTTTTATGTTCGAGCAAATGTTATCTTTGGGATATGAAATGGAAAGATCTGAGAATAAAAATTATGGAATGAAAGGAGTAACAGTTGGGAATACATGTAGAGCTGGTGACAAATTGAAATTGCTACTAAGAAGTGCTCTAAAATTATTACTTGTAGGATTTTCTCTTTATATCCATATGACTTGTTTCTGCCCCACAGAGGAGAAAATCACCAATTTATCGCTTTCAGCAAACACATGTATATTCAGTACTGCCACATTGCTCTGCTCTTTAGAAAGGTAAAATATATAGCATTGTACTGAACAAATCTATAATGGAAATTTCATTAGAAAACATGAGTTTGGAGATATAATTATGTTATCACCTTAATTAAAATGTAACAATATATGAGCATAACATGATACATGTATACTAATATGTCTAGAAGTAATATTTATAATTCTTATTTATCTTAGTTACCTCTAATTAAAATCCCTGCAATAATCATTTTGATAACAATTTCAAATACAATGCTCTCAGAGGATTATATATCTTTGCCTGAATCATTTTAAAAGCTTCTACATTTTTACAAAAATTACAGAGACCTACAGTTAAATGAAGTTTTCAGAGTGCACCATACCAACACCATCAAATTAGAAAGGGAATTAGTATACCGACAGATCAACATAACCATCATGCTTTCAAAGCACTGCTCATGATGCTTAGGATTAAAAAGTACAGGGTGAGAAAAGCCCTGGCTCTGGGGAAAGCCTAAAGAAATGGTGGGAAACGGTGACTTAATACGCTTGAACCTGCAGTTACTTCATTATGGCTGCAGCCTCATGGCCCCAGTAACATGGCTAAAGGGCTAATGACCAAAAGCTCTAAGTGACACACTGATAACACCATGAGGGAGTTAGTATATGGGACAATCTTGATACACATGATCAACATACTTAACTGCAAGGAGTCATGGAGCTGGCCTGATCTAGCTCTCTTTAGAGGCAAATCATAGGTTTCTCAGGTTAGAGTCCATGGCCCCTAGAGTACTGTGTGCCTTTCAGTTCCTGGAAACCAAGGCACTCCCTCAGACAGTAAAGCACTCAGGCCACCTGTGTATCTCTGTGTTCCCAAGAAATCAGTGAAACATATAGAACAATTGGCTGAACAATTAGTTTGAGACATTTGTTTTGTGTACCCTGTCTAGCTTGCAACCACCACTATATTGTGGCAACCACCATTGTATTCTGTTTTCATAAGTGTATAAGAAGTCTGATTGCTTGGAATAAACTTATATCTCAGCCTCAGTTTTGGCCAAAAAAATGTACAAAGAAAACAATAGCTTCCCATGTGAAGGTGGGATGAGAACTTGAGGAGAAGCTTGTGGAAAATGATAGGGGGTAACAGAAAGGGGCAATGGGTATGACCAGAATGTTTCATATACATGTATGAAATTGTCAAAAATGAGTCAATGAAAATTTAAAAGATCATGATATAATATTGATGTATTCATAATCAGAACTCTCATTTCCATAATCTGAGATTTTAGTTACTAAGTTTCCCCTTCTCTTTCATTTATTCACCATATATATGCAAGGGAGCTTTATTTTTCTTAAAGCAATATTTTTATTATATATCTCTGTAGCTTATCCATACTTCCTACCTATCTCTAATACAAACTTTTCTCTGTAATGAATGACACGGTAGTCAGAACAACAGACATAAGAAGCTACAGAATTTCCTTTCATTATTTCTCAAATATTACTCTCAGATTTATCTCTGTAATTGTCTCTTAATTAACTATCCCATTTTCACCTCCCCCCTTTTTCTCATATTTTTCCACAAGAAATTGTATTATCCATAACACCAAATTCTTTGCCATTTTTTAGATTCATGTTTTCAGCCTTCAATTACTACATAATCAATATATCTCATATTTTATGGATGAATGTGAAAAACAAACATAAAATCTCCTTAATTAAACTTACCTTATCAAAGCTGATATCAATGCTCAGTAGTCACAAATTTTGTTCTCCTGCAAATAATGCTGAGAGCAATTACGGGGCAAAGGTATTGCTAGTGATTGATTTTATACCTTAAATGTAGCAAAATTACAATGATGGTCACCCTTAGAATTTGAAAGAGTGTATTTTTCCCTTATTTTGTATTTAAGAAATCCATGAGCATCAAAGGAAAATGGTGCTCATTAATAGGGATTATGTAAACCGACAAGCCTGTTTTCATGGTTTTTCTCATCACAGGAACCTGTCAATTGGAGCAAATTAACACATATGTGAACCATTGCTGCCAAGTATGAGGACTAAATGGAGTGAACATTAGGGAGCATGACCAAGCTACAAGCCATAAGTTATATGCACCCTCTAAGACTGGCTTGGGTTTCTCAGCACCAAAATTTTCATGTGACTTCCAAAATCAAATGAAATGAAAGGTAGATCACAATCTTCTTTCTAAATAACATACAATGATGACTAGATGGTAAGAACTTAGTAATAATGGCTGTGAGAAACACAATGGCAAAATCTTGAGAGCTAAAACCTCAAATAGGAATAGCTATCAATTGTCCCACAATTTGAGGATTAAGTGTTCTCCCTGGATAGAGAAGCTAGCAGAGCATAATATAAAGATCAAATTGAGGAGTAAATACTAAATACACAGGAGAGCATAATGTTCTCTTTCCATCATTGAAGGAAAACTTTTGTTGAATGAATAGCAGTAAGCTGCTTGACCCACCCATCCTCAAAATCTTTCACGATAAGGCAGAGTGTTCCTTACATTCTAAAGAAAATAAGAATAGATTTTAGAATTTTGTTCTGATGAGAATATGTTTTTAATCTCATGAGTGGAGCTGGATATTTGGCACAACAAACAAGGTTTTAGAAGCTATGTGGGAAGGAGATAAAGAAAATTGAGACAGCTGGAAGCAGAAGAGAGAGATTTAGAAAAGGAAAGCAGGCAGAAGTAAAGGGAATTTTAATTTTGTGGCTATTGAGAGTTGTGTGAGATAAATCCTCTTGTTGATCTTCCTTCTAAATTCAGTAACATCCACTTTTCTTACTAATGGGATGCTGAATTGTACCTAGCCACGTTTAATTAAAATTTTCTTGGGTAACAAAATCAAAGTAGTTAAGAAATCCTTGGAGAGGAGAGCACTGTTAACACTGGAGATACAAAAGAAAGGCATTGCTGATGAAAATCAAAATTCAAGATAAGGTCCAATGTACCTTAAGTCCTGGTGTTCATGTTTTTATATAGTCAGCTCAGCTACTGTAGAAATGATCATATAATAGGATGATATTTTTGAACATAATACGATGTGTATTTCAAGCAAAATCGCCAAATACATTGTAGTTTCCAACTAGCTCACCGTAGAATGACTTTGGAAGAAACCAATTTCTGTTTTGTGAGGGTCTTCAAGCAGTTCTGTGGTGAGGAATATATAACAAGAAACTGAAGCTTCGTTCCAAAATCCAACACTAATCTAACAGTGACATCAGTGATCTATTGCACTGGAGATCCTCCAGTTCCAGTCAAGCCTTCAGAAGGCTGATTCTTAACTTACACATCCCTGGCAACCTCTGAGCCCCCAACTCACTGAAAATGTGAGGGTGACAAATGATAAATAATTGTAATTCTTTTAGGAACGGAACAATATATGTATTACACAGCAATGGATTACAAATAGCAAAGGCATCCTGCTATACAATGAAGTCAATTAGCACTCTTCAATAGTAAATGGAAAGCAGTGAGGATTTCAGACTTTCAACGGGATTCTAGTTTAGATGTAGAATTTGTAAACATTCTTCATAACTAAAGTTAGGCTTTTAATTTTTGATGATAGTAAAGATCATAAACTACTAATATATAGCTTTCCATATGCTATGCTTTGGATAATAGAATCAGAGCAATAGTTGTTCATATCTTTGCACTGCTATCAAAAATCCTTAAAGCACAATAAAATCAACTTTCCATGCTACACCACAATCAATTCAGCTACTTCTTTTAATATTTGGGTACTACCTAATTCAAAAACACCTTTCCTTGATGGAAAATAATAATGCCCTGTTACTCCTTGAATATTTCTGAAACATAAAACGCTAGGAACCATGAAAAGTAAACTGGAAACAATTAGTTGTGTATCATAATGTCTTTTGTCTTTTTCCTATGCTGTGTGCTGTTCTATAACTCTTGTGTGCTTTGTAATAACAGCTTCCTTTCTGACAATTGACCATGGACACTGGAGCCCCCTCATCCTAAGAATCAGAAGTTCCTGGGAACTTAGGCTCCTTGCAGCAGCCAGTAGTCTAAGACTGATCCCTCTATGTTCACTAAGTGGCAGTACCTATGTATTCCTTAACAAAAGCCAAACTCAGAACTATAATTTTAAATCCAGGGATTGCCTATAAACAGTCCTTGAATCTGCTACTTCACCTAAATGTGAAACTTGCTGCGTCTTTCCCATTATCATGCTGCTTGTCTTATTCCTGAAGGCCATCCCTTAGGATATCACTGGCATTGGATCTTCGGCTCTAAGTCAGCTTCCTCCCTCTTTCTATCTCAGATGCTTCCATTACCTGTTTATGACAACTAATATGGCCAAGCGTCCAATTCAATTGTTGATCTGATTATTTGGTGATTATCATAGGATGAGGATTTTCCTTTTTGATTTCCATAATTAGGAGAAATAATATTGCTTCCAACCTAGTAGAAGGTCAGGTAATTGAATTGGAAACAACATTGGTTATAATATCGTTTCTACTTAAACTCAAATTACACATACCATGGTTAAGCTACATAATTCTAGTAACATACTCAGTGATAATAAAGGGACTAACAAACAAATATATAAGCAATAATGCCTTGTATGCAATACTGAGGATTTTTTTTCTCAGCTGAATTACAAACTCTGAATCATTCATTGCTCTCAGGAGGAAAATTGGAAAGCAATTAATACATAATGAGCTCTCATTTATTGCCAGGGTATGTGTTAAAGTGCTTTATGTATTTTTTCAATCTTCATACTCACTCTTTTAAGGAAAGAAAAACTCTGGGGATCACGATGTTTAGGCAAAGTGTCCATGGTTACAGAAAAATGTAATAAAAGATCAAATTCAAGAACTGACTATGGGGGTCACATGCCAAAACTCAGAACTCAGGAAATAGAGGCAGGTGGATCTTTGTGAGTTTGAGACCAGCATGATCTACATAGAAATTTCCACAGTAGCCAAGGTTACAAGATGAAGTTCTGTCTCGAATAGAAAAAAAATAATAAGAAAGAAAGGAAAGAGAGGAATGGAGAGGGGGAGTGGGAGAGGTTTGGAGGAAAAGAGGGAAGGAGATAGAAGTGAAGGAGGGGAACGAGGGAGAAGGGAGGGAGGATGGAAGGAAGGAAGGAAAGAAGGAAGGAAGGAAAGAAGGAAGGAAGGAAGGAAGGAAGGAAGGAAGGAAGGAAGGAAGGAAAGAAGGAAGGAAAAGATTCAAGTCTATATCAATATGATCATCAACACCAGGCTTTTCTCACACATGATGATCTGATGTCAGTAAGAATGTTTAGATGATAGTCACTGTTGCTGCCTAAAACTCAATGTGGGATGAGTGTGATTTATAAAGAACTCTTGCTAACATAGTAGGTAAACAAATTTTCCACATACTATGATGTATTAATAATCATGTGAATTCCATGGTTATTCCAATTTCATTGGCTTCAAAAGCCCATGAAAAACTGGTGATTTTTTTCTTGTTTTGTCTTTTGACTTTGATTTATTTTTTAATTTTTGTAGATATTTTGATCATATTCCTTTCCTTCTTCCGAATTCTCCCATAATGGCTGATATACCCAGTGACACTCCACTGAAGACAATTTATATTCCCTCTCGCAGCAGCTATCTTTTTCTTCTATGTTAAGTGTGTAATATCAAGGTTTTTCTCTGCCGTTAATTTGATATATCCTTTCTTATTCAGTTGCTGTTTGTTTTGTACATTTTGTGGATAAATTCTTGATTGTCTTCGAAGTTACCTGACTTTCTCTTAGAGATATGGTTTGAGGTCTAAGTCAGGTAATCTAGTCTAGTCTTGTCTTTTCTAGTTTAGTCTAGTCTATCTACCTTTCATTACCCTGGTGATATACCCTGGTCATATAAATAGAGATAGAACCAGAACTGTATGCCCCCCCCTTTTAGGGGAATGTAGTCTTTTTACAAAATTGTCAAATTTTTGTGGTTTTTTATTATTTTCTTTTGCTTCTGCTTCTTTTCTATTTATTTATTTATTTATCTATTTATTGGTTTATGTCTCAAATGCTGCACCCCTCTCAGTCATCCCCACCCACAATCCTTCCCCATTCCCATCCCTTCTCCTCTGAGAAGGTGGAGGAGCCCTGAATATCTGTTCACTCTGGCACACCAAGTCTCAGCTGGATTAGGTGTATCCTCTCCCACTAAAGCCAGCTCCTGTTAGGAAAGCAATACCACAGTGAGGCTATAGAAATGCTGGTGTTTTAAATGACATGCCAATACCCAGTTAATTCTCCTGCTGAGACATGTAATATCAATATATTAACTTTCCCAGCTCTCATTTACAAGAATGTCATTTCCCATCCTGTATTGATCATCTAATTGGTCTTAAATGAAGAGAGAAAACAAACACACCACTGCACTGGTATTTGTATTATTGCCCAAAGCATTTGCATTAAGTCAATTAGAAGCTATATTCCCACAGCAGTATATTTTAAGTCAATAGACTTCCAGAGGAACCTATTAAGAGAATAAGTAATGTGGAAAGATCAAGATAAGACAAGGTAGACATTTCACATAAGCAATAAATCATGAACACGTTCTTGGGAAGCCAAAGCAAGTTTGAATTATTTTGATAGAGGACTTTCTTCAGTACCCTTCACTTGAATACCCACTATTTCATGCCCCACCCCCTGACTCATAACTATTTGCTCTATTTCTGCTATCCCTCATCTCCTACTTTCTACCACTTAAGATCTTGAACTGTGAACTAGGACTTATATTTTATAATATATAGGAAAACTGATTAGAACTAGGGAAAGTGATAGAGAAAATCCTTTCCTCAAAATATGCACTTTCTCTGTATATCTTTATTAATGTTATCAAAATGAGGCCAGTGAGATAACTCAGTTGGTAAAGGCAGTTGCCACACACACACACACACACACACACACAGAGAGAGAGAGAGAGAGAGAGAGAGAGAGGGAGAAGAAGGAGGAGGAGAAGGAAGAGGAGGAGGAGGAGGGAGAGAGAAAGAGAGAAAAAAAGAGAAAGAAGTAAGTAAATAAACCTAATATAAAATTTTGCAAGTTACAAAATAGTGGGAATGAAAATTTCTTCCTTTTATTAAAGTGGTTTATTTAATTCTGTTCTACATATAATATTCCTATGAATACAATAAGAATGATGTCTATTTAGCCCTACAGTAAATATTTCCCCTAGTCGAAATGGCCCCAATTTATATCTTTAAATGACATGATTGAGAAGATAAACACTGAAATAATAGCCTACAGGTAAGCAGGAAAAGGTGAAAGATGGGCGTAAAGTTGGTCAGAATGTGATAAAATGTTTATGAAATCTAATTTTCTACTAGTCATTATTTCTTATTCACAGAAACACTGAAAAATTTATACAAGAAAAAACAGGGAACAGACATTTATGTTAACAAATAGTACACTGATAGTCCAAATATACAGCTCTTATGGCATTTTTCCTGAAACTATCCAATATCTTATTGACATAGTATTCTCAGAAGTTATGTTTTTGGAGAAAAGAAGCAATACCAGAAAATCTAAGGTGCTATATGAACACTTCTTATGTTCCAAGTCACATTGGTGGCTCATAATTCCTTAACCATAGGCTATGGTAAATAGCATTTGGTCCCATTTGAGTGCATGGAGTTTATACACATTCCTCAGGGAATAGGTTGAACAATGCCCAATAATAATTGAACAATGCCCAATAATAATTGAACAACATATTCAGCTGTAAATAATAAAAATTTGTAGACTATTAATGAGAGGTTATAATATGTTTGGATTGAGAGGGAAACATCTTTTAGGAAATAGAATCTCATGTAGCCCATACTAACCTTGAAACTGCTATGTAGCTAGCTTCCTTGAACTTCTGATGTCTCTGCCTCTCTCTAACTCTCGATATTGTCAGGATTATAGACATACATCATCACACCTTGTTATTCTAATGACATTTTATTTGTGTTTAAATTTGTAAGACTTATGAAAAGAGTGTTCCTGCTAACACCATTCCTATGCTATTTATTATATATCATTTATTACTATTGGGAAAATTTTAGAAACTAGCAGACTCCACTCAAATAGTCAAGGTACAAATGGTAAAGAATGGGTGGACTAGGTATACTCATTGAGGAGTAGAGCTGGTATCAAACAAAATATATTGATTCATGGTTTACTGGTCTAGAAGTGCATCTGCATCTAAACTCAACCCTACTTATTGGACAATCTAAGCTAAAATACTACAACACCTATTTGATCTATTAAAGACAGAAAGGAACCAGCATTTAATAAACCTCTGAGAAGTAATAGAAGCACCTAGGTCACTACATAATGACTCTGTGTATATTTCCATTAGAAATATATTCATATGTAAAATATTTTTGTAATGCATCTTCTGTAGATCTCAAATCACTCACTCTAAACCTAGTATCTCTCTCAAGAATTATTTTTATCTTATTTAAAATTCATAGAACAGATGGGCTGCAATATATGAATGGGAAACTTGATTTTGAGAAAAAAAAGGATTAAGAATGGGGGAAAAAGAGGAGTTAGAAATAGGAATACTTTCAAGTATCTGAAGAATCCCTTTGTTGCCTACAAGGTTCAGGAGCCAAAATTGTTCCTAGATGCAACTGGTATTCTTGAAGGGTGGGGTAGTGAGACTGTAACAGAATGATTTTGAAACTTGTGTGTCACCTGGTTTGCCTTTTAACCCAGCTCTAAGGACAGACACTTATTTTCTTGATGAAGATCAAATATGCTTCAAAATAAGCCGTTAGAAGAAACTGATCAGAAATTCTCTGACTGGATTTTTATGTTAGCTACTCCAGTAAGAGAATGATAAAGAGTGATTTAAGGTTTGGGGAAAGGAAACAGATACTATCTTGACAGAAAGCTAGGGGAAATTGAAACAAAAATGAGTTAAGATTAGCCAGAGGTTGAGAACAAACGAAACAAAAAGGTAGATCTATCACTGACTCACAGGAATCAGCAATGATACAGAAAATGGAAAAGTATGTCTCGATATTGATTTCTTTCACAACGTCTTCAGTCTCTTGCATTGGTATTGTTTTATAGTTGTAGTTAATTTCTTACTATGGACTACTGCTGTAGCTATAATGTTCCTAGAATCAACAAACTGACTTTTTTTCTGTTTATTAGCATATCAGGTAACCAGAAAGTCTTAGGAAGCAATTTGCTGAGAAGGAGAATCAATTTTTTGTGTAATATTAAAATACTAATTGGCCACACTGCTCAAACCTGTCACAAAATGAAAGGGGTCACAGCAAAGAAATCACATTAGCCAATTTAGAGCTTATTTTTGCCATGCATGCCTATCATTAAAAGACATTCTGACAATCACTCCTTTGATATCCAAATTGTATTTCTGTAATTGATCAGGGGTCCGGTTTCAGTTCAGAAAACAAATACAAAAACAAACAAACAAAATATGGCATTAGCCTTGAAGGCTGTGGTACAGAGTGTTCTAGTGTTCATGCAGTAATACTGATTCTTTAGCTCTTCCATGAATCTGGTGATAACATCCAGCATGTTTAGCTCTCCTCCCTATGGAGATAATCACCATATTCTGAACCATTATACTGAAAAATAAATAGATTTTTCTCTATAACGTTGTGGTGGTTAATCTAGATTGTCAATTAATGATATCTAGAGTCGTCTAGGAGATAAGCCTATGGTCATGGTCATGAGGGGTTTATATACATTAGGTTAATTGTAGCAAGAAGACTTGCTAGGATCGAAGACACTGTTTCATGGGCTGAGTTCCTGAACTAAAAATAAAGGAGAAATTCAGCTTAGAACAAGCACTCATTGCTCTCTGCTTCTGAATATGGATACATTGTAATCAAGTGCTTCACACTCCTATGGCAATGACTTCACATTTTAATGTACTATTTCCCTTTAAAGTGTAAGTTGAAATAAATCCTTCCTCCCTCAAATTATTTTTTGTTCAATATATTAACACAATAATGAGTGATTGAGAAAATCCCCCAACTATATGCATCTATTTCTGCATATTTCATAGTTCACTGTAATTATTTTATCTGAAGCAGAATCTCCCTCTTCTGAAAACAAAAATGTTGACATTCAGTAAGTTCTCCTACTATTCTTCAGCTTTCTCTCAAACAACTCCAGTGATGACCAGTTGGCAAGCCACTTAGCATTCGAATTGCTTCTTTCAATACAGTAAGTTTTCCATCATTGGTATCTTCATACAGAACTATACCACAAAGCCATTAAATTTTTTTCAAACCAAAACCTTCATATTTCTATATGAAAAAAATTTAAAATGCATGGAATTTGAATCTACTTCTTTTTTTCTCATTATTGGTGGTGCTCTCTTCTGATTTAATGTATACTGTAAGGCACACTTAATGATATAAACTCTCTGAATTTTTGATATGAAATAATTTTGTCTTCTTGATAGAGTCATCTTCTCTGAAATATAATGCACTGCTATTTTTTAAAGATTTATTTTATTTTTTCCATGTATATAAGTACACTGTTGCTGTCTTCAGACACACCTGAAGGGGACATCGGATCCCATTATGGATGGTTGTGAGCCACCATGTGGTTGCTGGGATTTGAACTCACGACCTCTGGAAGAGCAGTCAGTGTTCTTAACTGCTGAGCCATCTCTCCAGCCCATAATGCACTGCTCTTAATCTTGTGCAAAACTTCTAATTTTATAAAGTGAATATAAGAATTATTTAAAATATACATTTCTTTTGCTGTTCTTTCCCTAGAATAAAATTGTTCCCCCAAAAAAGACGAACTAGTGAACATCTCAAAAAAACCTCTGAGCCAGATAATAAGGTTTCTTAAAGGAATATATATTTTAGACCAGAAAGTATCAAGCTCATGGTCAACACTTACGGTTCATAATAAGGAAAACCAAACATTCAAGTATAGAACCTTTTTTGCATGACTATGATACGAAAGAGTGGTATTTCCTTTGCATCCCACATCAAGGAATTCATTTCGTCCAAGCATACTGACAAGTAAGAAAATGTACCACATTTTTAATGGAATTGAACACATTTGACTTGGAGTCACTTTAATTAAAGTAATACTAGGGTCCATAGTGGGAAGACCAAAAGTCTTTCACTTAAAAAATGAAAATGGCTGTCTCCTTAAGACACTATCTATTTAAGACTCTAACAAGTTTCGTTGTCCTGATGACCTATGATGCCTAAATAATTCTTTCGTGGTATAATCTTCTTCGTAGCTATTATGGATCAATGTTTCCGGCATAACAAATCAATTGTTCCCCAAGGCGTTGCTTGTGACAGCTGTGCCAGGGGAATAGCTTAAGTACATAAAGGAAATGGCAAAAAGAAAAAGACCAGAATTTTTTACTCATCTCTGTATCTACACGCTTTGTGGTGCAGTTGTACAATTCCTCTCAATATAGAGACAGAGATAATTGTCTTTCCCTGTGCCTCTGCCTGTGGCTCACTTCAGTCAATATATTGCAAAAGAAGTTGTAACATACTACCTCTGAGCCTATGCTCAAGAAAATGTGTGTGTTCTTTGTCCTCTTTGCATCAGAACCTTCTGAACACTGTGGGAAAATAAGCTCAAGCAAACCTGCTGGATCACTGGAGACACATGGCATAGCTGACACACAGCCAACTCTCAGACACGTGACCGAAACCATCCTAGATCAGTCATCCTTAGCCAACATACAACTGTCACAGCCAAGCTCCAGTGAAAGAATTTGAGCCCAGACAAGCCAGAAGAACTGGTAAGCTTAGAGCTTAAAATATTACATTGTGTGGTGGTTTGTTACACAGCAGCAGTTAACCTTGTAAATGACAATTGCCTGAAATAGTGTCACTTAAAATAAGCAACAACAAAAAAAAATGACCTGACCTGGTAAATGAGGAGTATACGGGAGGTGATTTTGAAATGTCAAACACCAACAATAAATCTCAAGTTGCTTAAATGTGTACCTGATCCTAAAACTTAGGTATAATTGATGTGGCTATTCATAAAAGAGAGATTAGCAGACATACTGTTATAGGCGAGGAAATGATTGAAAGTCTAAAACACTGACAACAGAAAGAAGTAGAAAACGGAAGCCACTAAAGCTGTGATTGTCACCTGGTAAATATTGATTAAGGAACATGAAAAGTGAAAGTGCAGAAAGCACATGCTGAACATAGGTGTTGACCATGTGCCATGCTCCCACCCCAGACATTACTGCTCACTTCTTAGCACTGGAGGCAGGAGGAAAATGGCAGAATCTGTAAAGCTGTTAAAGCAATGTCTTAATGTTTTTGCTTCCCAAGCAGTGTGAGTTTTCTATTTAAATTTCTATTCCACAGAAGAGCTGCATCAGCGAGCAGCAAAGGAGGAGATCTCCGTAAACTTGCTGCTTTGAATTTACTCCTGACCTTTCCATTTTGTCCTTTAAAATTGGAGTTCTCAAGTCTTAAGATTATTCCCCTTCAGCATACCTTGGTTAAGTTTTTATCTGTACCACAAGATTGAACAGCCCAGGCCATTTTCTTTCTTATTTGCCTCACCTTCCCCTCCTCTCAATTCCGTTAAAGGGAGTCATGAACCAAGAACTGTTTAAAATGCACAGTTCATAAATCTTTTGAAGTGGGAACAGTTGAATCTACAAACCACATACCTGCCAAGTTCTGCTTCTTTGCCTGTGTTATGTATTTTGATTTGGGAGGACACAAAGCTAAGAAAATATGATGTGTCCCTTGGAGTGGGAAAATGTACCAGCCTTTACAAACTAAGGCTAGCCTAAAGTATATGTTTCGTTCTTAGCAAGATACCATACCTCACTGTGTTAAGATTGTGGACTAGGCTCCACAAGATGAGATGTACCCATTGTGTGGTGATTAAAACCAGAGTCCAAAAAGAGAGATCATCAGTCTTCAGGGCAGCTAAGGACAAAATTCTAAGATCTGAATAGCAGCTGTGTGTGGCTTCAGATAGCGTGTAGAACAGTCCCCAGCACTTTGAAAACTCTTAAGCTTCCCATTACTGGATGTTAAAATGAGTCACCCTGTGAATACTTCTCAAGGGGGACAATATTTACACCAATGACACCAGATGAGAGGGTGGGTTGTTTGACACCCTGAATTAAAGTAGTACTTACAAAGGAGCACCAGAAGAGCAGACCCCGGAACAGCCCCCTTCTTAAACTGAAGCAGCCAGGAGAAGGAAGAAATTAGTGCTTGAAAGAGTTGTAAATCGTGTATATAATTATTACAGACAAAAAAGAGGGGCAGAAAGGACTAAAAAGAGAGGCTTTTGCTATATCCTTAACAGGCGTTCACTTAAAAAGAAGAGAGAATGGAGATATTTGACATCATAGTAATATCTGTTAGATCTTGAATTAGCTTAGATATATTTTCTTTTTTATGGCATTCATAATAATATGAATGTAATGACAAAAACCCCACAGTGTAAGAATGCATACTGCCCACCATGGAACCAAATGATTCCAAGGAGATGTTTAGTAATTTATATTAAAAAAAGGTATCTGAGTGGATATCTAGACCTATTTTTTTGGCCTACTTCTGAGTGCCAGGTTTCAATGAGATGTGAAAAGAAACCTTCATCTGTTAGGACAGTGAACTTCCTAATGCCAACATATGTTCTGTCTCATTAGTGCAGAGAATGGAATGGGTATAAGAAAAGTAAATCAGACATAAGAATATAATTGATTCTCAGAGAAATTATTAAAGTTCTAAGAGCTTTAAAAACTAGGGAAATAGATGAATCATGGTCATGATAAAGGAAATGAAGGTTCCCTATCATTAAATGATAAAGTTGATTACTAATCAGAAATTAAATCAATCAATATACCAAAGCACAAGAAAGGTTGGTTTAAAATTTTTAAATTATTTTGGTTCAGTTCTTAGTCTAGTGTCATTTTTTTATTTTTTTCTAAATAGGCCTATTAAATATGCATATTTGAGCATCTCCACTCTGAAGCATTTCTCCTATGGTCACATCCCTAGGCGCCAGCAGCACACCTGGATCTTTGCCCACTTGGCTGTATGCTCTCACTTAGCACAAACAACAAGGAAAGACACATTAGCTGCAAAGACCTGTCCTTCCCATGTGTTTGCTAAACACAAAAGGGCAGGCGAGGAGCACACAGTTCGGTGAGCAGGAGGTCGTCTGCCTTACAAATATGTAGTTTGAAGCATTGGAAGGAACAAGGACCCAGTAGGTGGCTGATCTGCTGCCTCTCTCCTCTGTGTGGGCCCTTAAATCCTTTCCTTTGAGCTCCCTAATATAGCACTTCTAAGGGATAACTATTTAAATAGAAAGCTCCCACTGTTTGGCAAGTCAGAAAGCGTCAGTTCACTGTTCTAACAGCTCTACAGCAGCTCTGAAAACAAAGAGGAGATGGGTGAGCAGGAATCCCCAAAATAGTCTATTTGATCTAGCAGCAGTCACTTCCTTACAGTGCTGCAATTGAGAAGGGAAAAGTCGTTCCTCTGGCCACTCCTTTTCATCATTAATATCCTCAGATCTATCCAAGTAACAGGTTACCTTGTAAAGACTGTGCTTCTTGCTCACATGCAGGTAGGACTTCCCAGTCCTATGATTCAGGGAATTTATATTTATGTTCCAACCAAAGTAGTATTCAATGCAAGCTTCACAGAGAAGATGAGTAACCTTGCCTCATTCACAATGGCATAATTAATTGAAATACATGTGCGGAAAGGTACAATACAGTATTTAAACGTGAAATATTAACATTGATTGGATTCAGTGAGGACTACAAAACATGTAAGGAATCGAAAGAAAATAACACATTAAACACATTGCATGAGTAATAAATACAATAATATGCTATTATTTGTCTTGTACTAAAGGTTACAAATGCATGGTTCAAATAAAAGCGAGATGTTCTAGGGATATATAAGATTAAAAGGACATTTAGTTGATGGCAGAATTTTAAGTTTTATGTGATGTAAGTACTAAAAAGTTTTCAAGAAGAAGGGACAAGGTTTAATGGTAGGATAAAAAAATGTAGGAGAGGAAATATAGTGTGACTTACTGCCAGTGAAGGTTATTTAATGAACTTTGTTTGTAGGGACAGTTTTGCAAGTGTCAGTTAGTAGCCTAAGGCAGAAGCACAATTGGCACCATTTCAACATGACTCAGTAAACATTTGTCTGAGGAAGTTTTGACTAAAATATAATGAAATTTCAAGAGTAATGATGCTGAGGGAATCGGGCTACTTTTGGAAAGTGCCTCTCAAAATAAATTGATAACTGAAATGAATAGAAATAAAACATATCTCATTATGTGGTATAAACTGAGTTTCCCATGGTCTCGGGCAAGAATTTTAAAAAGGAATAGAATCAATTTATCTCTAATCCTACTCTAAGTCTTCCCAATTAATTCCCACTTAAATAAGAGCAAAGATAAGGATGGAAAAAAGAAAGGACAAACAGCAAGTGACATGGAAACATTTGCAAAAGTTGACCTTATTATTTGAAGTCTTCCTAAAATGCATACAGTGTTCAAATGATTTTTTCTTATACAGTTAAAGGGACATGGCTTAAGCCTGTGACTTTGTGGTAACAGGAGCATCTCAGCAAGAAACAAAAGAAGTATGAAACGTTCTTAGTTCTAGTTGGCACTAAGGATTTCTAAAGCACTGCCTCAAAGGTCTTTCTTTTTCTATTCTCACCATACTGCTTGTTAACAGAAAGGATATGTAAAACCATTCTTCCAATCAGAAAATGATCCACAACAAATAAATAAATGGATATTGAGGACTCGTTTGAACAGATAACTTTGCAGGTGCTATTTTGCTGGGTCATTCAGATACCAGAACTTATTTCCACAGAGCCAGATTTTCAAGTTTTGAGATAAAAGGTGTGCAAGAGAAAAAAGCTATTTCTTAACCAATAATCTAAGCTTCTGTTTTTCTTCTATTCTCATTTTTACTGTACAGTGTAATGTAGGCATGTAATAAGGTTTCACTTTAAACATTACCAGTGTCTGAAAAAGTTTTAACCTTCTCAAAGCCTCTAGCTTAATGCTGTCTGTCTTCCTGCATGAGACACAAAGAGTAACATAAATTGATTTACTGATAACAGCTTCCTACCTAGTGCCAGGCCATTATGAAACACCCTTGCAATAAATTTTCCAAGTTAAGAAGCCGGTACAACAAAATCTATAACTTTATCCATACATAAAAATTCTTTCCATGATCTGTACAAGGATAATGAATGAAAATATCATAAGTTGACAAGGACGAAGGATGCATAGACAGTATAATGGCTCACTCAGAGAATTTGACCTGACAAGCCCTCAAATAGATATTTTTATGACATGACCCATATAAGGAAACCCAGAGGATAAGTTTAGCATAAGGGCCACAACCTAAAAGGAAAATCATAAATGATAGGTAGATGATAGATGATAGATAGATAGATAGATAGATAGATAGATAGATAGATAGATAGATAGATAGACTCCCTAGGTGAGTTAAGAATTTCACTTGAAGTAAAAAATGTTTATTTCTACAATAGAAAAGTATAAAATCTGACAAATGAATAGATTTTTCTGACATTTTTCATGGACTAAAATAAATAATCATCTTATATCTTGTCTTTGTTTGGGTTTCTATTCTATGATGAAACATATGACCAAAAAGCATGTTCATTTGGCTTTCTCTTACATATTACTATTCATTATTGAAAAAAATCAGAACAGTGACTCAAACAAGGAAAGATCCTGGAGGGAAGAGCTGATGCAGAGGCTATGGAGGGGTACTGCTTACTGACATGCTTCCCATGGCTTGCTCAGTCTGCTTTAATAGACCCAGGACCACCAATCCAGGGATGACACCACTTATAATAGAGTGGATCCTCTCCACATCAATTAAAGATCCCATAAACTTGCCTACAGACCCATCTTATGGAGGCATGTTTGCAATTAAGGCTCCCTCCTCTATGATGATTCTATCCTGTGTCAAGTTGGCACAAAACTATCCAGCCATTGTCCCAGTTGTTCTATGAATAAATGTTTAACTCTCAACTCTAAGGTATGAGGGTACTATTACAAAGTATATATTGGCTTTGGGGAGAAGCTACATTTTTGTTTCTTTAAAAATCCCTAATCAGGCTAGAAACCTAAATATGACAGAAAAATAAAGTATCTCTTAGTGTGTCCTTCAGTTAGATCTTGAATGAAAATGAGATTTTACTGCTTAAAACTCTGTGGCTAAGGGGTTGGGGATTTAGCTCAGCGGTAGAGCGCTTGCCTAGCAAACGCGAGGCCCTGGGTTCGGTCCCCAGCTCCAAAAAAAAAAAAAAAAAAACTCTGTGGCTAAAGATTGAGTTTTGTTGGTGATTTAATTCACAGAAAACAGCTTTGATTAGAACCCATTTGCTTGGTTATACTGTGGCACTTTGCCTCATGACTAATGCATATTGAAAGCATAAGAATTTCATGGGTTCTTTGACTCCTTTCATAAACTTTGTGATAGAGATATAACCCAATTTTGCTGACAGAACTGCTTTACTGATTAATAAAATCATAAATGGATTTATGATGACACAGATAAAATTTTACTAGGGATTATATAGTACCAGTGTTGTATTCAATTTACTTTTTTAACTTACTATTAAAATCCTATATTAGAGAAATAAATGTGTTACAAGTACAATCAAAACAGGTAATATTATTTCACAGTTTTACTCAGTACAATTTTGTATAATTTAAATTTATTAACACCAACATGCATTTCTTAGGCAATAGTAATTTGAAAGAATACTATATTTGAAGAAAGGATATAATAGTCTATCCAAAAATATGTTAAGGAGATTATTTCTGCCTACATCATAAAATTATACATTCTTTTGATCACAAAATGTAAGAATGTGCAAAAGAGAATTTTCTCATGACTTCCATTTTTAAATTTTTAAATTTTATCAACTAAGTATAGTAGCCTTAATAGAATTTTTCTTGCTTTCAAAAGAATGTAAATAAGGAATGGTAATATAACTCATCAAAGAAAGGTGTGTTTGCCTTGAAACCTGAGGGCATGAGTTTGATCCCAAACATCCACAAAGTGAAGCTGAATAACCCAATCCTAGATGTTTTTCTCTGTCCTCCATGTGCATGCAAGTAACTGTTAATAATTAAAACATGCTTAACCATATTAAAGCAAGGAGATAATAAAGAGATAGGGAATATTAACTTACCAAAAACATCTCCCTTATAAATTCTTATACATAACACCACTGCTTTATGGAAAACATTAATACCAGTGCTACATTTTCATTACACATTACCTAGGATGTGCTTTTAATTGAGATATGTAAATTTAAACCAAATAAAATTAAGAAACAGTTTTAAATTAATCTTATTTTTGAAGAAAATAAACTTAGGACAGTGAACCTTTGCTCTGAATGCATTCCCTATGCTTAAAATATAATGTGAATATGAATTGAACAATAAGCAAACAAGTATTTACCTGACAGGCTTTCCTGACATGGAATCCTTAAAGCTGAGAAGTCAGTGATGGGATTAGGGTATACTTTCAAAAGATTATATTGAAAGGGTTGTTTTTTGTGGAAATATCAATTTAAGTCTGGGAAGGAATGAAGTCTTTGAGGTTGTGTGATACAAAGACACATGAAAGCCTGACTAAGGACCTTCAAAAATATGGGTAAGAAGAGGAAAGCTACATTTTTAATGGGATGACATGAAAGTGCTTAAGAGAAGTAGACAGAGGTTGGAACCATGCAAAGGATGGCTCCAAAGGTTAACTGCAGTTTCCAAAAACAAAGAAAAAAGAAGAAGAAAACTAGACCAGAAATAACCAAGGAATTGATAAAATGTGTGTTCTTTCATCAACTTAGCAAATCTTTCTGGAATCTGTCTTGTTTTCTTGGCACTATACTACGGTAGGACTGGAGAACAGAACAGATACTGACTCATCTCTTTTGTACCTTTGACACTTGATGAAAATCATAAATGGATGATCTCAAGTAACAATAAGTACTATGCACAGAATAAAAAAGGTCCATTGATAGTAAAGGAATACTCTGATGATCCAGTCTGTTATTCAGGGAACATTATCCAAGAAAAGAATTTAAAAACCAATTTGCTTTCATTTCACACACATATAAAAGGAATCTTGGTCATATCTCTACCCAATTGTCTCCCTCCAGCTTCCCAAATATATCATGTATTCCCCTCTTAACTTTTTCAATAACCCAGTAAGTGCAATGAATGCTGTCCATATACGCATTTGAGGAATCATCCAATTGGAACTGGAAACCATCTTGCTTCCTCTCAGAAAAAAAAAGTGTTGGAGAGGATACCTAATTAGAACATTTGTTGCATATAACATTCAACTTGAGAGTCAGGGAAACTATAGAGAGTGTGAATAGTGGCTAATGGTCAAGGAGGAAAATGACATGCAGTGATATTTATATTTGGGATAAAATGATATAAAATCAAAGGTAAGTAAAGATGGTGAATTCTCAAGTATATAATATAAATATTTTACTCTATTTTATTCAAACCAACTTTTCTAGATTTTTTCCTCTGTGTTAAATCTGAAGACTGTAAGGAAAATCTGTAACTCATTTACTAAAATTATTGGTAAATTAGCCCTCCCCTAAACCCAAAATAAAACATTGTGGGATAAATTATTATTTGGGTTCACTGACTCATCAACTATCCATGGCAGATGAAATAGAAGGAAGATTTAAAAGAAATGTTGGGATATCTTTTATAGGCAATAATACCTATAGGCTTAAACTACACAGAGATTGTTATATCCATATGCTTCACACTATCCCTGCTGAGAAGTAAAACCTGTAACACCAAGGAGGCATAAAATAAAAAACAAAGATGGTTGTCTAATCATTTGAAATAAAGCAGAATTCCCGAAGAAGCAGTCTGGTGGTAACCGTAAAGGAAAAAGGGATGTTCAACTAAAGTTCATAGAATTTTTTGGGACACCTGAGAAAGTATTTTATGAAGTTCAGTGTGGTTATCAGGACCATATAGAAAAGACTGCCCTTCATCAAATTTAATACAAGACACTGAATTGAAATTTTACTTGTAGTTTTTTATTTATATAACATATACATATTGGAATGTGTAAGTACACATGAATGTATGTGGATTCCAATTAAGGGCAGAAGAGGGTCTATCCTTTGGATCTAGTCTCAGAACCTAACTGAACTCATGTATTGTGCAAGGGCAGTAACCAACTCTTAATGAGCCATCTCTCCTGAATGCTTTAATTATGCTTGTGTCTAAGAATGTTCTTTGCGAAAGGTATCTAAAAAATCTTGTTTTACTTCAGAATGTTTCATAGAATTATGCTTACAAAGGAAATAACCAATATTTAATTACAAGACTATTACTGTACAACGCACTAAAACATAACATGAAAGGATAGAGAGGCCAATATTTTAAAGCACTGGCTACTCTTCCATAGAACTGAGGTTCAGTTTTCGTCACCTGTGTGGTGGCTCACAACTATCTATAACTCCAGTTCCAGAAGATGTAAGGTCCTCTTCTGTCATTCACAGATGTAGTACGTACATGTTATACATATATGCCTCCCAGCAGAAGCATTTACACAAAGACTGAAAATAAATGTATCTGGGGATGCAGTAAAATGACAAGGGACTTTGGCAGTAGAGAAGCTGTTGACAAGTAGAATATAATAGTTTCAGGTTATAAATGCATAAGAACATTTCAAAAATGGTAAATATTTTAATTGAAATGTTATCATGTTACATACAATACGTATTTGACCAAAAATATTCGTTGATCACATTGTTTTGTTGCTTCCCACTGAATTTTGAGAAATATCACTTTAACAAGTCAACAAGATAGTATGAACTTAAGTTTTGGTACAGTGATGGCTTGAATCAAAATGACACCCATAGACTTAAATGTTTTAATTTTTGGTCCCCAGCTGGTGGAACTTTAAGAGAAATATTAGGAATGTGGCCTTGTTAGAGGAGGTGTATCTTTGGGGGTGGATTTGGAGGTTTCAAAAGCACACACCCTTACCAGTTAATTTTCTCCGTCTTATGACTTTGATGAGGCCATTAGCTCTTATCTACTGACCCAGCACCATGCCTGATTGTCTGTTGTTATGCTCCATGCTATGATGACCATGGATGCTAACCTTGTGAAACCACATTCTCCCAAAAAGATTTTCTTTTATAAACTGCCTTGGTCATGGTGTCTTATTACAGCAATAAAAAGTAAGGCAGATTATTTTCGAGAAATATGAAAGATTTCTTTCATTTTGGACTAGAAAGGTAGGTACATGCTGCAAGCAGGGATTAATGGACAATCATGTGAGGGGCTTGAAATGCAAGGGTTCTGAGACTTCAGTGGGGAACAACATTAGCAACTAGGCTATAATCTATTCCTGTGATGTTTTGGCATAAAATGTAGAAGTTCTTTGCTCTTGTAAGAAGTATCTGCATGAGGTTAAATTGGTGAGTTCTAGACTAATTTCATAAGCAGAGAAGATTTCAAGAAATCTTTTTTTTTTTTGGTTCTTTTTTTTCGGAGCTGGGGACCGAACCCAGGGCCTTGCGCTTCCTAGGTAAGCGCTCTACCACTGAGCTAAATCCCCAGCCCCTCAAGAAATCTTAATACTGATTCTGTCATGTGAATATTAGTGGTCACTCCTATATGGGTCTACAAGGTAAAAACAAAAACAAGTGTGGCAACAAAGAAATGCAATATGTACAGCATGAGAAGAAAAAGAACACCAGGAAATACTGGAGCCAAGGCTTTTGCTGAAAAAAAATGATCTCAGAAGAATTGAATAAATGGAGCGGTACCCTCAGAGAAAGAAGCCACCCAACTAAATGTCCAACTTGCAAAATGAAAACAAAATCTAAGAAATTATTTGTTCTTTATAAGATTAACAAATAAAAGCTTATCTAAATGGACTCCAAGTATAGGATTCCCAAGCACTAAAAGGGTTATGAAAATTTCCTCCAAAACTACTGAAGCCAGACGTGTGGCATGTAGGACCAGTCTATTGCTTATAGTTGTGATGATGAAGCCTGGATTGTTTAAGAGTCCCTAAAATATTAGAGAAGGTAGAGCCATGGGAATCTTTTCAAGGAATGCTATAACCAAAGAGGAGAAACAGTCAGAAACAGAAGTATGCTACAGTCACAAAAAGTGGAGGGAGATATATAAACCTTTGACATGGGAAATCGAACTAGAAGATTTTCAGTTTGCCCTGCTGCGTTTTAGTCTTGGTGTGTTCCAGTATTTCCTCACTGTGCCATTATATGCTGTCAATATTTAATTTGCCTTCTGTTTTTTTATAGGGTGTTACAATTAGGAGACTCTCTTGAGTTCCAAAAGGGAAATTGGACTTTGAAACTGTGTTGAAACTATACCATGGGCAATTTTTAAGCTGGACTAAGAGCACTATACATTATGATATGGTTCCATGCCTATGGGGTCCAGGTAATAGATTGTGGTGATTTGAGCAAGAATGGTCCCCATAAGCATTCATGTATTTGAAAGTTTGTTTCCCAGTTGGTAAAACATTTTGGGAAGGATTAAAATGCCTGGCCTTGTTAGAGGAAGTGTGTTATTGAGGTAGACTTGATGTTTCAAGTCCACACCATTCCCTGTTAGTTCTCTTTTGATCTTGCCTCTGTGAATCATGACATAAGGTTTCACCAGTGGTCCCAGCACCAAACTTGGCTTCCTGTTGCCATGCTTCCCATAATGATGATCATGGATTCAACATTCTGAAGTCAAGGGCCTCAAATAAATATTTCATTTATAAGTTGCTTTGTTCATGGTTTCTTATCATAACCATAGATAAGTAACTACGATGTCCACATATTATTACAGAAACAAATCTAATACACAAACTACTTTTTCATTGTCAGATGTAATTAATAAAAACAAAATATACTCAGGTGTCAATATTTATGTTACCTAGCTAATTTGTACAATTTATAATGGAATAATCAATCATATTTTGCTTATGAGAGCTTTTTTTCTATATTAACTTGAGTATTTCTTATTTACATTTCGATTGTTATTCCCTTCCCCGGTTTCCGGGCCAACATCCCCCTAACCTCTCCCCCTCCCCTGCTTTATGGGTGTTCCCCTCCCCATCCTCCCCCCATTACCACCCTCCCCTCAACAATCAGGTTCACTGGGGGTTCAGTCTTAGCAGGACCAAGGGCTTCCCCTTCCACTGGTGCCCTTACTAGGCTATTCATTGCTACCTATGAGGTTGGAGCCCAAGGTCAGTCCATGTATAGTCTTTGGGTAGTGGCTTAGTCCCTGGAAGCTCCGGTTGGTTGGCATTGTTGTTCATATGGGGTCTTGAGCCCCTTTCTCCAGTCCTTTCCCTGATTCCTTCAACGGGAGTCCCATTCTCAGTTCAGTGGTTTGCTGCTGGCACTCACCTATGTATTTGCTGTATTTTGGCTATGTCTCTCAGGAGAGATCTGCATCCGGTTCCTATCAGCCTGTACTTCTTTGCTTCATCCATCTTGTCTAATTGGGTGGCTGTATATGTATGAGCCACATGTGGGGCAGGCTCTGAATGGGTGTTCCTTCTGCCTCTGTTTTAATCTTTGCCTCGCTATTCCCTGCCAAGGGTATTCTTGTTCCCCTTTTAAAGAAGGAGTGAAGTATTTGAATTTTGATTATCCATCTTGAGTTTCATGTGTTCTGTGCATCTAGGGTAATTCAAGCATTTGGGCTAATAGCCACTTATCAATGAGTGCATACCATGTGTGTTTTTCTGTGATTGGGTTACCTCACACAGGATGATATTTTCCAGTTCCCTCCAGTTGCCTATGAATTTCATAAAGTCATTGTTTTTGATAGCTGAGTAATATTCCATTGTGTAGATGTACCACCTTTTCTGTATCCATTCCTCTGTTGAAGGGCATCTGGGTTCTTTCCAGCTTCTGGCTATTATAAATAAGGCTGCTAAGAACATAGTGGAGCACATGTCTTTTTTATATGTTGGGGCATCTTTTGGGTATATGCCCAAGAGAGGTATAGCTGGGTCCTCAGGTAGTTCAATGTCTAATTTTCTGAGGAACCTCCAGACTGATTTCCAGAATGGTTGTATCAGTCTGCAATCCCACCAATAATGGAGGAGTGTTTCTCTTTCTCCGCATCCTCGACAGCATTTGCTGTCTCCTGAGTTTTTGATCTTAGCCATTTTCACTGGCGTGAGGTGAAATCTCAGGGTTGTTTTGATTTGCATTTCCCTTATGACTAAAGATGTTGAACATTTCTTTAGGTGTTTCTCAGCCATTCGGCATTCCTCAGCTGTGTATTCTTTGTTCAGCTCTGAACCCCATTTTTAATAGGGTTATTTGTCTCCCTGCAGTCTAACTTCTTGAGTTCTTTGTATATTTTGGATATAAGGCCTCTATCTGTTGTAGGATTGGTAAAGATCTTTTCCCAATCTGTTGGTTGCCGTTTTGTCCTAACCACAGTGTCCTTTGCCTTACAGAAGCTTTGCAGTTTTATGAGATCCCATTTGTCGATTCTTGATCTTAGAGCATAAGCCATTGGTGTTTTGTTCAGGAAATTTTCTCCAGTGCCCATGTGTTCGAGATGCTTCCCCACTTTTTCTTCTATTAGTTTGAGTGTATCTGGTTTGATGTGGAGGTCCTTGATCCACTTGGACTTACAATACCTATGTTTATGTCATGTTCTCCACTGCTATATTTTTTATTCTTCTCTTATATAGTACATCTCGACCAGAGTTTCCCCTCCCTCCTCACCTCCAAGTCCCTTCTTCCCCACCTTCCCTCTTCCCCCAAATCCATTCCTATGTTTTGCCTTCAGAAAAGGAAGACTTCCAAGGGATATCATCCCAAGATGGCATATAAAGTTGCATTAAAACTAGACATGTCCCCTTGTTTTTTGTGTAGCTGTGTATTTTATATATGTGTAGTAAATGTATGTTCAATTGATCTGTATGAAAGGTGATGCCAGAGCAGAAATGTATGCTTTATTGATTTCTGGCTTAGCATTAAGCTAAGGTCTGTCTGCCTCAGTCCCACTTGGGAGAGAGAAGAAAGTAACTACAAAAGGGGAGGGAGGGATGGACAGGGGAGAGAAAACAGATGGGTGTGGGGCGAGAGAGGAACATGATCTGGTATTGGGTGGGGGAAAAGGACTGAATCCCTCAAGGACAGCAGAAAGAATGGAAACAGGCAACCTCAAGAGGAAGGAAGTTGGGAGGACCCTCTAGAATGTACCAGAGCCTAGTGAGAGACTCTCCGGACTCAAAGCGGGGGGGGGGGTGGTGAGAGGGTACCCTAGGTGAAATGCCCTATAGTGGGGAGAGGGAACTTATTGAAGCCACCTCCATCAGAAAGACAGAGGCGGGTGAGGGGGTGGGGTTGCTATCCCACAGTCAAAGCTCTGGTCCATATTTCTTACTGTCTGAAAGAAATGCAGGGATGGAAATAGAGAAGATCCTGAGGAAAAGAACGTCCAGTGACAGGTCCAAAGTGGGCTATAGCTCAAGAGGAGGCCCCAAGACCTGACATCATTACTGAGGCTATGGTGCATTCACAAAAAGGGACCTATCATGACTGCCATCCGAAAGACCCAACAAGCAGCTGAAAGAGTCAGATGCAGATAGGTGTACAACCAATGAACAGAAACTGCTGACCCCTGTGGTTGAATTACGGAAAAGCTGGAGGAAGCTGAGAAGGAGGGCAAATTTGTAGGAGGAATAGTAGTCTCAATTAACCTGGACCCCGAGATCTCTCAGACACTGGATCACTGAGCAGGCAGCATACACCAGCTGAGATGAGGCTTCAAACACATACACAGCAGAGGACTGCTGTGTCTGGGTTCAGTCAGAGAAGATGCACCTCACCCTCAAGAGATTGGAAGCCCCAGAAAGTTTAGAAGTCTGGTGGGGTGGGTGGGGTGGGGATATCCTTGTGGAGACTGGGGGGAAGGGCAGGTGTGGTGAAGAGGTATGGGATATGAAACAGTCCTGGGGAGGTGGGTTGAACAGTTACAGAGGCAAGATCAAAAGAGAACAGGGAATGGTGTGGACTTTTGAAACATCAAGTCCACCTCAGTAACACACTTCCTCTAACAAGGCCAGGCATTTTAATCCTTCCCAAAATGTTTTACCAACTGGGAAACAAACTTTGAATTACATGAGTGCTCATGGGGACCATTCTTGTTCAAATCACCACATTCTATTACCTGGACCCCATAGGCATGGAATCTGGAGTGTAAAATTAATTAATTAGTTAATTAATGGATAATTTATGGGTAATATCCACTCTAAGTGAGTACATACCATGCATGTCCTTTTGGGACTGGATTACTTCACTCAAAATGACACTTTCAAGATCAATCTATCTGCCAGCAAAATCCATGATATCTTTTTTCAATAGCTGAATATTATTCCGTTGTGTAGATGTACCACATTTTCTTTATCCATCCCTGAGCTAAGAAACATCCAGGCTTCTTCCAGTTCCTGAATATCACAAATAAAGCTGCAATGAACATCGATGAGCAAGTGTCCTTGTGGGGTGGTGGAGTGTAACTTTAATTTTTTCAAATCCCATTTTTAATGATGGTACTTCAATGCTGTAACCTCCCTGTTACCCCCACCACTCACTGAAGGTAGTGGGAAAGAAAGGACAAGGGAGAAGCAGACCTGTTTAGAAAGGATCTTTGAAGCAATTTCTGTCTGGGTTATCTGGAAATCGACTGTTCAGTTCATACATTAGCAAGTAGCAGCAGCTTGGTCCATTAGCAAACATTTCATAGATACCCCAGCAGGCCATTTCCATAGTCCGGTTAGCAACAACTATAATATGACCTAGCAGAGACAGACAGGTATCAACAGGAGGGACAAATAGGAATGCCAGGAGAAGTTCTCAGCTGTGCCTTTCTTGGGAGGACAGGGGAGATCAGCAAAGACTAGAGGCACACAAGTGTTTTACAGCTAGCTATACCAGGAAACCAAGTGCGCTCGCTCTCTCTCTCTCTCTCTCTCTCTCTCTCTCTCTCTCTCTCTCTCTCTCTCCTTGGAGTCCTATTTATACCCTCCAAACATCATGTGTCCTCTATGTGTTTTGCTTCAACATGAGTCTTGCTTCAGCATATGCATCCAATCAGCCTGAGTGTGCAGAAGTTGCAAGAAACTATTGTACATTACCATAAATTTTTGGTGCTTTTCTCTCTATGGAGTCCTGACAAATGAAGCTCGATTATGCAATGTAAGGCAGACTAGTACATGTGTGTTGTTACTCAGGTTCCTATGGTTGTGTTAAACCATCTCTACAGGCTCAATTATGTAAGTTTAAACATGTGTATAATATTACATGGAAGGTGAAAGCCGCAAAGAATACATTTAAAGAACCCACTTTGTCTAATGAAATCAAGTAAATAATACTTTCATCTAAATAAGTAAAATTAAATATTGAGATCTATGTAAAGTTGCTTTCTTCTCTCTTTTTAGTAGAACCAGGATTCAGGCAGCACTCACACTAGCTCTTCTCAGACAACTTACCCTTTCATGAATGACTAGCTCAGTTGGTACCCCATGAGACATTTGCCTTACCAGAATTACCTTTCTGGAAAAGATGGTACAGCCTACTGCATTGCACACTTCTTTTTAAGATTTATTTTTATTAGTTTTAGTTATGTGAGTCTGGGTACACCTGTGTACAATGCCTGAGCAGGCCAGAGTAGGGAGTTAGATCTCCTGGAGTTGGATTTACAGGTGGCTGTGAGGCACCTTATGGGGGTGCTGAGAACTGAACTCAGGTCTTGTGGAAGAACCATAAGTGCTGTCATCTCTCCAGTTTTTGATGGGTCCATGATTCCACAGTTAATATCCACATCTTTATCATCTATAATATTAGTTCTACTCATGCAATATTTTACTAGCTTAATTTGGAATCTGCTCTTCAAATATTTTTCAAATAGGCATAGTATTTGAAGTTAAATATATCATTTCAGAATATAAAGTAAAATATTAAAAATCTTTTCACAATTATGTTCTTGTACAAATTTGAACTTTATTTTAGAAATTAAATTTGCTCTTCATCAAAAACTGACTCAACATAATTACAGTGACTCTTGCCACCCAGCTCATTGAAATGTAACATTAAACAGAAATCATTTTACTGTATTATGCAACGAGGGTTAATAGGAAATTAATGCATATTTTGATACAACTCTTTGTGCATATTATATAATACATGCTACATTAATAGTAACTTTAATAATAAATATATTATTTATATTAACTTAACCCAAATATTCAGTCCATTTTCTTTCACTAGTCAAGATAATATTTGTGAGCAACAGTACCATATTACTTTTTATCAGATCCATTATGTATTAGTAAAGGTTTGAAAGGTCAGATATAGTGATATATTCTAAACCTTGAACAATATGTAACTATTCATAAAGAAGTAACACCTTCATTTTCAAAACACAAAGAAAATTCTTGATAAATTCATATTTGCAGAAACCGTACTACTGAAATGCCTCCAAAAGATGAGCAGGATCAGATACTAGAAGAGACAGGTGTGGGGAAAGTAGCATCTATTCATGCAGTGCTGGCATGGTGTGCTTCCCTATCCCTATAGGATTCAGGGAGAAATGGAGATGTCAAGTACATGGAAGAGTGACATAAGCCACTTCTTTTTTTTCCATCTTTATTAAATTGGGTATTTCTTATTTACATTTCAAATATTATTCCCCTTCCTTGTTTCCATGCCAACATCCCCCAACCCCTCTCCCCCTTCTATTCTTAATCTGACATTTTTAAAGTTACCTCCCAAGTGAATTGGATGTTAGAATGGGATAAAAATCCTAGTGGTACAGCACGTGTATAGAGAACTGATAAACATTACTCTAAGCTGCCTTCTCATCTGAAGAATGCTGGTAGAGCATTTTCAAAAACAGATAAACAGAAAGGCATTCTTCTCTAACTTGCCTTCTTCATATGAAAATTGTTGCAATCCACTAACAAGTGAAAATTGAAAATATTAGTTCATTTGTATGAACATTCAGTTATATTTCTCAAGTTTAAATTGACATGAAGAACATATTTTGTTTAAAACTGAGAGTATCAAACAGGCTTTTTCAACAACCACCATTTATTGATACCATTCTATGAGTTAGCATATATGAATCTTCTCAACTAGGAACATTTCAAATGTAAATTCTGGGACATAGAAAATAAATCATGTTTCTGAGATCTGCACAAAGATCTAGGACAAACTGTCAATTTGTAAAACCACTTCTGAGGACTGGAAGTTGGCAATAGGTCTCCAATAAAGATTGTGAGCAGTCTATCTTATAAGACTAGTTAAACTTCATTTTATGACAAGCTGATCTGCCTGGGTGTTAATGTATCTGATGCACTACAATATAAAATGATAATCATGGCAAATTCCCTAGGTAAACTTGTCAAATTCCTAAGGTGTGCATGCCTTTCACAAACAGTAAAACCAAGGACTTTGAAGGTAAATATACTTGTGAAAGATTGAAAATAATGAAGAATGATAAATAAATAGGGCCAAAAACAGATATACAGTCATCACTATTGTTTTACACATTTGAACTATTATGTAAAGCAACTTGAAGTCAAGAGGAAGAAGAGACTCACCTAGAGGGCCCACTCTACTTTCTTTTTTTTTCCTGCCTTTATTAAAAAGATTGTGATATGGTAAGATTAACAAATATGGTTAGTCTGTCACACTTTCAATGTTTTAAATATAGAAATAATTGGTAATTCACAAAAATGGATGTAGTCACAGATGTGAGCAGATAATTTTTAAGAATTAAGGAATATATGTATATATATAGCAATGACTAAGGATATATATGCAAGGGAATATAGAGGGGAAATAATATAATTATATCACAACCTCAAAAATAAAAGAAATCATTAAAAATAAATGAAAATTAAATCTGTAGGTGACCTCTATGTGCAGAGCCTGACCTTCAAGCCTCCATGGTCCTTGATTAGATAGATGAACTGTTGGATTCACAGGGGAAATCAGCAGGACAAAGACCTGTTTGTGGCTTTTTTTCATACTTTGAGAACATGGAAGCATGTTCATTATTTCTAAGGCTATGTTTAAATTTTTTCATTATACTTACTTATAGACTAATAAGTTAATGTACATGTTGATATCATATATACATATATAATCTATTTATTTGAAACATTCATAAAAATTTATAAAATTAGTGGTTAACTTTTTAAAATTACCTAAGGTTTTTCACATTACTAACCTATTGCTAATTAGCTTATTGCTCTTGTGAGACACTAACCTATATTGCCAATTTGCTATTATTGCTAACATTTTTAAATGTTCACATGTGTCTCACTGCACTTTGCAGAATTCTGCCAAGAAATGGTAAATATTAGGTCATAAATATTAGGTAATGAACTGAGTGTAGGTAATGGAAATTTCAGTCGTAAAAGAGGATAGAAGCTGTCTGGTTTTCTAGTTTATCTTGTTTTATGGTGGTAGGTAAATATACAAAATTATATTTGATAATGAAAGTACAAAATCCACATTTTCAGAATGGTTATTCTTTTTTCCCCAATCTTTATTGAATTGGGTATTTCTTATTTACATTTCAAATGTTTTTCCCTTTCCCGGTTCCCATGCCAACATCCCCCTAACCCCTCCCCCTCCCTTCTATATAGGTGTTCCCCTCCCAATCCTCCCCCTATTACTGCCCTCCCCACAAGAATCACGTTCACTGGGGGTTCAGTCTTGGCAGGACCAAGGGCTTCCCCTTCCACTGGTGCCCTTACTAGGCTATTCATTGCTACCTATGAGGTTGGAGTCCAGGGTCAGTCCATGTATAGTCTTTGGGTAGTGGCTTAGTCCCTGGAAGCTCTGGTTGCTTGGCATTGTTGTACATATGGGGTCTCGAGCCCCTTCAAGCTCTTCCAGTTCTTTCTCTGATTCCTTCAACGGGGGTCCTATTCTCAGTTCAGTGGTTTGCTGCTGGCATTCGCCTCTGTATTTGCTGTATTCTGGCTGTGTCTCTCAGGAGAGATCTACATCTGGTTCCTGTCAGCCTGCACTTCTTTGCTTCATCCATCTTATCTAGTTTGGTGACTGTATATATGTATGGGCCACATGTGGGGCAGGCTCTGAATGAGCGTTCCTTCAGCCTCTGTTCTAAACTTTGCCTCCCTATTCCCTCCCAAGAGTATTCTTATTTCCCTTTTAATATTGCTGAGTGATGCTATTTGCTTCTAAGTTCTCAATAAGAAAGCTATAATAAGTATAAAAGAATTATTTGGGTTTTCTAAATTCTGTATTCTATCCAGAAGTACGTACTACTAACTAGTAGTCCTAAAAAGAAGAAGAATAAGATATCATTTTAATTTCACGATTTGAAATGGTCTCAACATTTAAACTACATATTTAATAAAATGTCTACTCAAAGTGTTTTTATTGGATATTTATTTATTTACATTTCAAATGTATGTGTGTGAAAACTCACCAGAAAAAAAAATAACATATGAAACTATGAAGTCATTTACCACCAAATGTTTCTACTTTGCCAAATTTAAAACTTTTATCTTTTACAATGTATTACAAAATATATTTCATATAATTTTAAGGCAAATGCTTTCAGTAAAGTTAACACAAATAGCAAAAGCTTACAGTCAACATAACAGCCTAACATTAATTTTCAAAATAATCATTTAAGAGAAATATTCTCATAGATGACCTCAAATATGGGTATATAAAGTCCTACCTTCTCTACTTATGTGATCAAAAGAAGAAGGAAACCTAAGAGTGACCAAGAGGAATGTATGAGTGTCATACATGAGGAGCAGCAGCACAAAGTTTGGAAGCTAAAGAAATTTTCTGAGGACCTAATGCTTCTGTAATGTTCTGTGCCAGCCTATATTTAACTTTTGTTGAAAAGCCCATGTTCTCTCAGAGTTAAAATTTAGCTGTCTCCATGGTGAGTTCCAACAAAACTGGCTGGTTAGCTCAGCAAGTTAGAGCATGGCAATGATAAAATCAGATAAGGTCAGAAAACTGTCTTTTCCCCCTGGGAAGCAGGTGACTCTTCAATTCTGGGCTTTAATGGGGGCACTTCATAGACTGTGATAGGGATATGGAAGGCAAATGGGTATATGTAAGAAAGTTATAGTCTTAGGAGATATAAAATAGGCTTTTTTACATACCAAAAGCTCTTTATCAAAGAGGTGCGTTCAAAAGGAAAAGAAATGCATTGTCTTCCATTGCTTTTCTAAATGAGTCACAAGCACCACCTATATCTAAATTTCCACAAGTTCATTTATTTGCACAGGCACAGTGAAAGCATCCTGAATCACAGGGTTCAAAATACAGGGATTTTTTGTTTTTAACAAGTTTTGGGAAACATGGTGTATTCCATATTCTATGTCCAAATTCTAAATGGATTTCTTAAACACTTTATTGCTGCTAATCAAATGTGACATAGAGGACAAACTACAGGAGGCCCACAGTTATAGAAAGTAGTTTCTAATTCCATCTCTTCCACTAATTGTTACTTTGTTTAAGCCTAATATAAAGGCAACTGGTATGTGAGAGAAATGGTTTAGAGCTTAAGAGCACCTGTTACCCTTGCCCAGACCCACCAAGGTTATGTTTCCAGTACCTATGTAGTGACTAACAATCATCTCTAACTCCAGATCCAGGGGATCTGAGACCCTCTTCTGACTTTCAAGAGTAGCAGACACACACACAGTGAATACACATACATGTAGACAAACACATATATCCATAAAATATAAATTAAGTAAATCTAAAAAAAATAAATAAAGCGACATAAATAAACTGCTATCTACACTTAGCTTTGGTTCTCAGTTTAGAGCTGATTCTTCATTTCCTTCCATCCAAAAGTGCCCTCCAACACTTCAATAGCATATAAAAATTACTATTATTGACCGAGAGAAAATCCACACTATTAAGAATAATAAACACAGAATTAGGACATCCATAGTCTTTCATAGTGGCACATGCCCAGAATCTGAACACTAAGGAGGCTGAGGTGAAAGCATTCAGAATTCAAGAGCAGCCTAGGCTACTGAGACAGACCCTGCTCCATAGCAAAACAAGAAAATAAAATAGAATAGCTCCATCCTCCAAACAGCCATGAGAAATCCCTGGAGCTCATTGTAGTGTTAGCGATATTGACTTTATAATGAGCATCCAGGTTTCTAAATTCTTAGCTGATATACGCCCTAATTTCTCTCTCATTGGCCTAATATATCTTTGGACAGAATATTTTCCATATTGACCCTAAGGATTTGCTACAAAGACAAGGTGAGGTTGTATGTACTTGGAAGTATATAATGTATCCATATGTTCTAGCCACTCTCTCTGAGTATTTAAAGTTTTATCAATACCCTGGCTCTGCTCATTCTATTTTCTCTCCTTGGAAAAACTCTCTGTCATTCGTACATAACAAAATTCCATAATGATCCTCCAAATCCCCATAGGTAAACCCATTTTCTTAATAGTTACCTTGCCCTATTTCTAAATTAAGGATGACTCTTTTGTGAAGAAAAAAACTATTATACCAAAGAAGAGACCGAGACCCCTGGCTTCCCTTTAGATGCCTTGCTATAAACTTACTCCTACCATGAACCAGGGTATGGAGTAAAGTTTTGAAGAACCAAGGAAGTATGGTATTATTGGCCACTGCCTTTCAGGCCAAAATCTATACTACTAAAATGTAAGACGTTCTGTCCAAGAGGCCCTGAGTCCTAAGGCTCATCTTCCTCTTCCGATTTTTTAAAGAAAACCACAATGTGTGTATACCTGTGCTCTCAAAAGAAGATCGAGTCAAATGTTTAGGGAGAATGTTATAAAAGTAAGTAGAACTTGGTATTGGAGGGATATGTTTGAGTTACATTGCAAAGCAGGAGCAAACTGGCAATAGCAAAAGGAAAATGGCTGATTACTGGAAAGATATTGTCTTGTTTCTTGCCCTGAAATACCAGAAACATATTTTGCAAATGCTAATGACTCATCCATTATTTTCTTATGGGCACTGATAATTCACAGATGAATACACAGGGTTGTATTCCAATTAAACTTTACTTAAAAGAAAGATGGAGGCCACATGGAGAACATTAGTACCACTTTTTCTTTTTTTTTCTTTTTTCTTTTTTTACTGTGTGGCTTTTTTTTTTAATGAAACTAGATCACTGCTTACAAAAACCTGCAAGAGCCCTCCTGCAGCACTTTTTCAATGGCTACATTACATGTGCTTAATTTTCTTGACTTCCCCTACATTGTATCCAATATTTCAGTTGTTGGATCCCTTTACACATCTCTCTTTTAAGAAACATGCTTGTAACAAGTATAGCTGTATGCATACCCTGGTGACTGTCCATTAAGCATATAATCTCATACCTGGGAACAGAATAATAACTCTTGTATACCCTTCATTTGATTGACAAATAGGACATTAAGTATGCTAATATAGCATTTAGCCCAAGGTCACACTCTGTGTTTAAAGTGGAATTATGAAGCTATAATGTACTGACTGGTGATAGCCTGAAAGCATCACTTATAACTTTTCTAATTATAAGCATGAATCATCAGATAAATTGAAAACACAAAGTGTTAACCAGGTATGGTCAGACATGCTATCAATTCTCAAATTCAGAAGGAAAAAAAAAGACCACCAATTAGTAAAAGGGAAATTTCACTTTGTCATGAATGAGACCATCTCTCAAAAATTTAAGAGCTATATATATATATATATATATATATATATATATATATATATATATATATATCTCATAAGTACAGGGCTTGTTTAACATACGTAAAGCCCTGCCTGGGTTTGATCCCTGGTACTGCAAGAAAAATATTCTTATACTTATCTTGTAACATTTTATGACAGGATTATATGTTTAATGAGTTCATTACGTGTATATTTTGGAAATTGGCATATAATTAAAATTCCTGACATGAAAAATAAAGCTGTAAATTTGATGAAATTAACTATAGACTATTCCAGGGAAGGCATATTTAATACCTTTTTGTACCCCTGGCACCTAACACACTATGACCACAAACTGCATGTATACAACAATTAATGGCTCTAATATCACTCTTTTTGGAGTTTTGATAGAGAATCACCACAACCCCAAGTCCTTGGTAACTGAACTTCACTTTCTTTTCAGCTAAAAAGATCAACCTCAAAATAGTACTTTGCCATTTTTATGCACTAAATCATTTCTATAAAGTGATTTAGTCAGCATGACCAACCTCTTCCATTTTCCATGCAAGAAGAAAAGCACCAACTCAGGAATATGACCATCACAGTAACAAGCTGCGCTAACATGAAACACTGATTGAACAGCTCATTCATGTTGCATCGAGTATCGTTTGCCCTTCTCTGGTATTGTTGAGGCAAATAGCTGCTAGGTCAATAGACAGACAGAAACAAGGGTAAATGATAGATATAGATAGATTATATATAGGATGATGGATAGATTGATAGATGATAGACAGATAGACAGATAGATAGATGAAGAAATAATATGCCCATTAGCCAGCACTGGCTTTGAAGATTTCACTCTGTTCAAAGTGTGCTTCTCTGAGAGCGTCTTAGTAATGCAGAATGTCAGCTTCAGCCCATACCTAGTGAATCAAAATTCCTGAGGGATGCATATGTAATCCAAGTTTGAAAAACATTGATCTGTAGTACTACACACCATTACATTTTCTGACCTCTGCCAAGGTGGGCAAGAAATGCAACAAGGGCATAGTACTGTCCATTAGCATCAGTATCTTGCTAAAACAGCAATTAAGGTGAATAGTATTGGTGTTCGTTCGTCCAGAACTACAAGTAATACAATAACACTCATTGCTACCAATGCATTTTACATGTATAATCTTCTTTACTAGAAAGCAGTAACAAAGTCAATTCTTTATAGATTTATTTCCATGCTTTAGTCCTTATTGGCACTGCAATGCATTCACCTTCACTGCTGGTTGTGGCAGCGTGCCCAGGTTCACCATTCAAATGCCTAAAGTAATACAGGATCACCAGAAACAAGATGATGGAAACTGGCCAGCCTCCCAGCCCCTCATAACAAAGTTACATGGATGGGTAAGACACAGGAGGGAATCGGTAACAACAGGATGCCCCAGAAACCTGCTATACAGAATCTGAGAGAATGAAGTTGGGTAGAGAGAGGGGAAAGTCAGGTATTTTTTTAAGAAAAAAATTATTGAACATTGTAATCCAGCCAAGTACTGTTGGGAAAAATCCTATCAGTGGGGAATGTACAACAACCAAGAATGTGCTGGCAGAACATAAAACTGACTGGCAGAGCTACAAACAGTTTCCAACTCTGCATATTGAGTTGGCACCCAAAATGGTAGGTTGAGCAAAATCCACAAGTGAAGATCTGCTCATCCAGTCAGTCAATACCCATTGAGACCGTGTTATGTTAAGCCCTGTATGATAGGCTGATATTTTTCTAAGATGAATAGATGGCACCTTGATCCATTGAAGCTTGCAATCTAACCGGGACAGAGACAAGTTAAATAATGACTCCAAGCAGTCATTCTTTCAGGAATATAGATTATGATCATTGGGGTTGGATATGGTCAAAAATAGGGGTGAGGAAAATGCTGTGTCAAAAAACCCAAGGAAAGTTTTAAAGAGCACACATGTGAGATCAGTACTGAAAAAAATGATTATGAGTTTTCCTGGCCAAAAAGTAAGAGGAGCCCATATCAGTGATGTCTGTGTGTTATGTGTGTTTGTGGGTATGAATAGGAATGGAAAGAAATTGCTTGGGAGAGAGTGAGAAATGATGCCGAGAAAGATTTTTTTTTTGATAGATCAGGAAAGAGGGGGAAGGGGTTATTGCTAACCTTCACACAGTGAATCCTGTAAGTAACAAAGATTTATGGGAACATTTCAAATGAAGGAACAACTAAACTAGGTATGAAGCTAGAGATTGCTAAAGATCACTTTAAGTAGATAACAATTGTTTTCAGTGATACCACCCATAGGTCAAAAAAGAACAACAAGGACAACAACAGTGATCCTGAGGACTTTGGTGGCACTTAGAGAGTTAGAAAGAAACAAGAGGGCAAATGGAGGATCTATAATCAAATACGCCTCTCAAAGGGATATTGGATATTCCCGTACTCAAGTAGCTACTTTGTGCTACTCACTCAATAGCTTTTCTTGAAGCAATAATAAAGGAACCCTTGTTCATCATTGCAGCTGGCTAAATCTGTCCATGTTACAATTTCTCCAAACTCAATCATGACATTTTTCCCTTTTTCTACACTAAGGGCTACATCAATTTGCATTTTATATTAGATTCAAATTTTTAAATTAAAATATGTCACATATTTAAAATGTCTGCATCTTAATGTCAGCCTGAATTTAGTAGTATCCATTACACGTAACTTTATTTCATTCTTTAAATAACAGGGTGGAGGGCATTCATGATTTATAGAAGTTGTATCACGTTAAGTATCCTTTTTCAAAATCATTTCACACTTTCTCTGCTTTCTTCATTAAAATGCACATCTAAATTATGTCCATTTTTGGTCTTTTTAAATTTTAGTCTTAAAACTTGCCAATAAAATGAAAGTAAAATGTGCTTTTAAAATGGGTTCTGTATCTCAAATCATTTAGACCTTAATTGTCCTAGTATTGAATTTTGGAATGATAATTACAAAACAATATACGTAATTTTACTCCAGGGACTCCACTTGCGAAAATTATAATTGAGTTGTACATTTGTAGCTACCCAAACCTCCTGTTTTGATGATAGTATTGTTGTAGTAAAGTGAGTCATGAACATCAATGATTATTAAATCTCTTAAGATTAAGGTAAGTGCAAAAGACTAACACAGGGTATTTTTCCAGGTAGAAAATACAGAAAATGAGAATCAATGATGTCTACTTAGAATACATAATTGTCTAAACATCCCATTAAATGAAGTAGGTTTGATTGTTTTTTTTTGTTGTTGTTTGTTTGTTTCTAAAACAACCAGCTGAAACTGTTTACATTTTGAAAAGCTTATCATTTCCAGTGTCTGGGACATGCAGACAGTATTCTCTATACTTAATGTAGTTTTCTCTATATACAAGGCATTATAGCTGTTGCCAGTTCTGTATTTAAAATTCAAAAGAACTGGACTTCAAATCAAAATAGTGGATGCACTCACTTAGCAGCTAAATACATCATGTGAGTGCCTTTACCCCTGCTATCCACATTTTAAAGCCAGTGAACCTAAAGGTATTACATCTGTCATCAAAGCAATGCACACAAGGCCCTAAAGCTGTGTGCTTTGATCCGCTGCAGTAGGAAAGCTAGATCTTGACAGATTCATAGCATCTTAGATTTGTACAGATCCATAGGCATCCAGGACTATGTCATGCCCTCAGGAGGGAATCCTTGTCTATCAGGAAATAAATTTGGGGGATAAGAACTGCTCACAGTCCTGTATATGAATGTGAAGTACTTTGGAATTTTCTGTACAGATGGACTCTGTTGTGTGCGTGGTAAACATAGCTATTAAATATTACTCACTCGATATTTTAATAGAAGGATCACTATCTATATAAACATGGCTTTTTTCTCAACCCACTAGAGATTCTTGAACCCACCCACTAGTAACTATTCTGAAATAGTCGAACTCCATCCACCCACAAGCAGCAGAGGAGTAACAAAGTAAAGCAGACATGAGTGGCAATAAAACTGCTGGGGAAAAGTGATTCTTTCTAAAATAGTTAGAAGAAAACTTATAACATTTAGATAGATCTATGGTAACATCCAGGGACTTAAATAAGTTTTTCATTCTCTTTTTCTTCTCCTTCCATTTTTCACCTTTATTCTTGTTTCAAAAACACTAATAAAGTTTAGCAGGAAGACATGATTATCATTACATTTGAAACTTGGAGCAGAGAAATTAAGTCATGAGATGGACACCCGAGAAAATGAAAGAATAAATAAAGATGCTGGTAGATTTAGTGGTAAAATAGATCTTCAGTAAATTCTAGAATAAATTTGTTAAAGTTGTATAAGTACACATACTCACATGCATTTATACCATTAAAAACACACATGTATATATGGATTTAATGCAAAGTGTTAATATGAATCTCTGTATTGCACTTAATAGATCAAAACTTTGGACTATCCAATTATCTACTTTAATCATACCAGGCTTGGCAAGAAGTACAATGTTTGAAAATTCTTTGGAAAATACTAAATTGTGTGAACGGAATAAAAGAATGAAATTTTATTGCTATAGGAAACATGATTGAGCAAGAAACAAAAGGAATATTTAGTGAACATTTAGAAATAATACTCTTTGTGTTGACTCACAAAAGGCTTTCATTGTAACTATTTTTGAGGTTTTTTTACAAATAATGGGAGAAAAGTAAATGCTTTTATTGAAACTTACATACTAAACCTACATTTGTAATTCAAGAAACACATTTCATAACAATTACTATCACTTTCTATTTATAAAACATCAAAAAGAATAGAGACATTATATTATATGTCATATTATTTGGATTATATTATGTGTCATATAATCAAAATTGTCACCAGATAAGAAAGAGAGAAAAAGGAAAACAAAATGAAAGACTTAGTTATCTGTTATAATAGACAGTGAAAAACATCATCTGCTATATCACCATAAGGTGTTTGAAAATTAATCCATATTAGAGACTATCAAACACGTTTAAATTTTATATGAAATTTATTTGGTAAAATAAAGAGAAAAGCCTGAAATTGTTTTACTGACATGTAAGTTATATAAGTTATTGTGTCTGTGAAGGTCATATTTTAGCTTTGGGGTGTTGGGTATCTGTAACCATTCACCTTATTTTAAAATACAAATTCTCTCTGGATCTGAGTCTCATGGATAGGCTAGCCAGAAAGTCCCAGTGTCAGCCAGACACGACAAAAGTGAATTTTGGTAAGCATCAGATTACATGGACATGTTGTTCCAGACATTGATAATTGAAAATAAAAGGGTTTCAAGTCAATAACTTGCCTGTCATGTTTAAAAATGGTTAACTGAGGCCAGAGAGAAGTGAGAAAGTGAAAAAAACTTCAATGAGCTAAAAAAAAATGAAGTCTAGAAATGTAAGCCAATATCTCTAGGCAATTATAAGAATTTTGCTTTCACTTCAAGTAAGCACGCAAGCCAAGCTGTGTAAGGCTTTGAATAGGAAAATGGCAGGATTTGTCTTTCTTTTCAAAGGATGACTGCAGTTGTAGTCAGAGCAGACTGTCCAGAGCAATGTCAGAGGCATGGAATCAGAATAGAGGTTTCTATAATTTAGAAAAGAAATAAAAGGTTCCAAGAAGCATGATGCTAATAGAGGCAAGGAAAAGTGGTTACATTCTGAAAGAATGATGATAGTACAACGGGTATGGTGTGCAAGATATGGGGCATACCAATGGATGGTTTCAAGGGTTTTTGTAATGAATGAAAAACTAAAATTAAAATTGGTTGAATTGAAGAAACTGTGAATAAGGTGGATTTTTAAAGAGGAGTTCTGGTTTGAACAACTTACTTTTAAATGTAAACTAGGCTATAGAATATACATGCTTGAAGATCAGCAGAGAAATCGACATGAAGTCACAAAGATGAGGAAAGACCAAGAAAACAATCGAAAACAGTGAAAAGGAGACAGAAAACAGCACAAAATAAAACCATGACATTTTGCTGTCTTGAAAGTCAGATATTCTAATTAAAATTGAATTTAACACATTCTTGAATTATGTAAGAGTTCTGTTTAAACAACAACTGCCTTTATCAGGTTGACAAATGTGGACATGTGTGTGAGCGACTCTCTTGGTTTTCTAATTGATGTTGGAGGGCCCACTGGAGGTGACACCATTTCCCAGGCTGGTACTTTTGGAAGAGAGAGAGAGAGAGAGAGAGAGAGAGAGAGAGAGAGAGAGAGAGAGAGAGAGAGAGAGACAGAGGGAGAGACAGAGAGAGAGACAGAGAGAGAGACAGAGAGAGAGACAGAGAGAGAGATTGATTTACTGTAACCCATACTTTCCTTCCTTGAATTCCTGCCTTGATTTTTCTCCTCAATGATGAATTGTGACTGGGGTGCGTAAGATAAGCAAACTCTTTTCTCCTCAAGTTGTTTTTATTCCCCGTCTTTTATGATAGCAACAAAAAGAAAACTTGAATACCACATAACATAAGTAGACCAGGAGAAGGTATTATCCAGTGCAAAAACATGTATCACAGGTCAAATGAGATGAGGATAGAAAATCACCTCTGAAGTACAGTGACAAGGCTAAGGAATGTTTTTACCTGCTATATTTTGTAATGCATGATATCCAAAAACACTATAATAAAGTGAGTTCTCATTATTACCTATCTACATTTGTCAAGCACTGCCAATTATATGCTTTCCAAATGCTTCCCACCCCAAAATTCCAAAAGCAGATGTTCTCTTTTTTCGGGTACTTGGACATCAAAACACTAAATAAGTCACTTGTATATGATTATACAGCTAATAAAGAGCAAAGCCAAAACTGGAACTCATCCTTGCCTTTATTTTAAGGGAATGAATAGTAAACCATAAAATATTTTACAACCAGGACAGGATATATTAATAAAAGTCAATTACAATTAATGATCTTCAAGTGTTCTTTTCTTCACTACAGATATTTCCCCCTTTTTGGCTATGGGTTTATACTATGCTCTCAATTTGATGCCCCAATATATTTTATCAAATGACCCAGCAATTTAGAGCCTTTGTTCAATCCCTGGGTGAAAACAACTTTTCCCTATACAAGTACATTATATCATGGATAAAACCTTTAAAATGCTAATGTCATATAAGGAACAAATGTTATGTTTTAATCACATTTCCTTTTGTCTTATTGTCTTACTGAAATCAAGAAGCAGAGAGTGATTTTCACCCTCCCAACACACACACACCCTCTCCTTCCACCAAATTGTACTACTGTTAATGAGGACTCTCCTAGGCACCAAAGTTATGTGGCAAATCAAATTAATTCAGGGCTATGTTATCATCCTTACACTCAAGTTGGGAAAGACAATCATGAATCAGATTAAGGGCTGATGAGATGATTTAGTGGGTAAGGTTGCTTGCTGCTGAATCTCTTGATCCAAGTTTGTCCCCCAAAATCCATGTAGTGGAAAGAGTACACTGACTCCTTCTAAGCTGTCCTCTGACCTCCATGTATTGTGACACAAACATATTTATTCTAGCACATACACAATGAATGAATGAATGGATATAAAATTAAAGGTTTTTTTTTATAAGAAATACACTTAAAATAGCAAATTTGATGGGAAAAGCATATGGTGAGTTGAGAGCACACAGTGTTCTTTGACAATTTCTTGCTCAAAGAAAGTGACAGGCAGAAGTCAGTCATAGGCAAAGGCTGACACAACTGGCACTTCCATGGGGGAGGACAACCTTGAAATCATTAAAATTGTAGGCCAGTGTCCTGATCTGTACTGTTCATTTTGGTTAGGTCATATCTGCTGAATTCAGTATCAGCTTTTTTATAATGATTATAAAATAATTGTAATAGTGGAATGATGAATTTTTGGCATTCAAATTACCACAATTTATTATCCTAAATTATCCCATCCTATAACCATTCTAGCATAAACTTAGATAGAACAGGTCTCACACAAAAAAGTCATTTAAGAGACTATCTTTGCGTATAAAACAGTTTACACTGAACTTCTTATACTCTGCAAGAATGTAAATGTATATATGCTTGGGTGCAGTGCTGAGATTTCCCTTTAAAGTGTTGATGAGTTAATTGTGATACCTAGGTATAGTAAGCATCTGTGACTTAAATGATTCAGTGAAGTTAAACAAGTTTTATTTTCTTAATATCTTTCAGTTTTCCAAACTTAGACTATGGTGAAGCTTTATCATAGGCGCCCTTATTCTTCTGAAATTATAGTAAACAATAGTATTAAATGTAGTGAGACTGGGATAGTAGAAGTTCGAACAACTAATAAAGGGTGAGCTTATATCTGCTAGAATTTGAATTTTTGACTCCAGGAAATTGGTATTATAAGAAATATGCTCACAGAAAAATCCAGAACTTTTATTAAAACCTTAAGAAATTAAAGCTAATTGTAGTTTTGGAAACAGGAAATAACAATTCTCCTTTCTACCAAATATAGATGAGGTTTAAATAATTTCTGATGCATAGTCTGTTCCAGTAGCCGTCATTCATGTCTCATCCCACCTACATAACTCTTTTGAGTAAGAAACCTAAAATAACATGACTTACCTACTATAAAAGATGTGGCATTGTGTGGTAGCCTAAAAGTTATCTATCTCAAATTTATGAAAAAAAGAATGTTGTGCACAAATAATGTAATATATTCAGTAAAATATTAAATAATTTTGATCCTGGACTCCCTAATTTATATTTGTTCCAACATACAGAAAACATAGAGATATTGAGGTCTTTTTCCTGACCTTTATATTTATGTTTAAAAAATAAACCATACAAATTCATTATTGTAATGGAAACAGAAGTACTAACTTCATTAAATATTTGGTCTTTTAAAAATAACATATACTCTTTTTCCTTTTACATTCCAGTGATAAACAAAGATTGGAAAAGAAATAGATCAAATTATTTGAGTAGCAATAAAGAGGACTGAATTTATTTAATAAGAGAAATGTTTAAAAATGCTTAATAGTGTATTTCCTCAATTGGCAGTAAGAGAATTGCTAATTATAGTCTATTTCTTGCTATTAAATATAAAGTAGATAGAAAATCTAGGAGTATTTCTTCAAGTGAATTGAGTTAGCTACCTAGACAAATGTCAGATGAATCGAGAAGCAAAGCAGTCAAAGGAGTTGTTTATAAAAGTTCATGGATAATTACTGTAGTTGTAGAGGGGAAATTTTATCAGTCTTCAAGGGTTTACACTGAGTTCAGTTCTATTCAAATTTTCTATGATTTAATAAATGGTTACCCATTTAGGTAGAGCAACTACTTTTAAAAAATTACAGAGTAAATTAAGTCTCAATATATTCAGCCTGATTGAAAATCTTCATAAAAAAGGAAATATAAGGTTCTTCTATCACCTCACTGGAGCTGAAGAAAGCATTTTAAAATCTATAGTAATAGCAGTTCCCTTGCATTCAAGAAGGAAATTAATATCTACATAATATAAAATGAATAGTATTATATGAAACTCACAGTAAAAATTGAGCTCTACAATAACTTATCATGATTTTAAATTCTTCGATTCACATTTAGCCTTCTCCTTACCTACCAACTCAACATCTCCACTGAGCAAATGTTACTGAAACACAGCTTTCTCTGTTCCGAGCCAGCCAGTCAATCTACATTCAACTCAGTCCAGTGCCACTCAGTTCAAGTCTGTACCTTCTGCTGACTTTCTTTATCCCTTACAAATCAAAGAACTGCCCTACTATCCTTGCAATTCAGAAAACTTGGCCCACTCTCCTCCATTGCCTTGCCCCTTCTTTGACCTCCAAGAAAATCCTTTCCTAACCTTTAAAATCAAGTAAATAAACTGCTGAAGAAAAAAAATATTTTCATGTCAACTCACTGGGCATGAATTTTCAACATCTTTTTCACTGTATGAAAATCTGAGGCACATATATTTCTTTAGATACTTATAACCTATAAGTTTATAGCTTGAATAATTATAATATGATTTCAGTATATTCTTCAAAACACAAAATCCTCTGCAACAAAGCTGCATACACTAAGTCCTTTTAGTTAAGTATATTTAATTTCCTTATATTATTCCAATAGTTTTCTACTGTATTGGTGAAGTATACCTTTAGGACTATGTGACTACCACAAGCTTGTTAGAGTTTCCACAGACCAAGAATTCTTCTCTTCATAGTCTATGTCTGGCAACTGAAATTGTCACATTGCTGCCCTCAAGGTGCCTCACTAATTCTAATCTCTGTGCTGTAATCCAAAACCTGCTGGGTATGAGATTACAAATTTCATCTCCCAGACTAAATTTCAAACAATGATAAAGCCCATTAAGAGTCTAGAACTCCCTGAAGAAATGGCTTAGAGATCACTTGCAACCATGTGACAGATCTTTTCTTAAAAGCAACAGAAGCATCTAGGTGTGATTCTAAATTTCCGAATATGATTACAAGAAAAGTAATTGAAAACATTTGTCTTCCTCACTATTCTATAAGCTTATTTTTTTTCCTGGTGAGATAAGTTATCACTACGTGGGCCACGTGTCCTTGGACTCAGGATCTCTGGCCTCTGTCTCATAAATGCTAGGATTAGAAGCAGGTGACAGCATGTGCTTCTACTGGTCCATAATTTTTCAAAAACAAGAAGTGCCATGAACATCTTTAGCTTATGGTAAGCACCATTTCTATAAGAGAGGGGCTCTACCATGGTATATCTCATGGGGGGCAAGGAGTAAAAAATTAAGATGACAATGAAGTAGCTCTTATCATGTTATTGAAAAAAAGAATATTGATCACTTTGGCTGGCAAAAATAGTTCAATATGTAGGGGTGCTTGCCACCAAGCTTGAAGACCTTAATTCAATAGAAGAACCCACGTGGTTGGACAAGAATATTGACTCCTTCAAGCTGTCCTTTGATCTCCACAAGCTCACCCTCAGAGTGCTTACTGAAATTATAGTAGAATTTCAGAACAGAGCAGAAAAGACTTATTTCTTTGTATCACAATGAACTACAAGATTTGTTCTTTTATGTAAATCCTAATGATGTTGTATATGGTATGTAGCTTGTGCCTAAATAAATCACATTTATTTTTGTGTTTTCATCAGTGTTCACAAGTTCCCAGATTCTGGAATTTCAACCAGAAGTGATCTCATAAAATTTAGAGAAAATACTTCTTGGTTTCTTCTACTTATTTTACTTATTAATACAGTATCAATTTCTCATTGTCAAATCCCTAGCCAACCACTTTGCTCAGATTTTCTTGGAAGGTACAAGAAAAGGGGCATACAGGGCAAATGAAATAAAGGCAAAATAACCAAGAAAGGTGGAAGTGGACACAGCTGATTCACATAAGGAGGATTTTTTTAATTTTTTATTGGTTATTTTATTTATTCACATTTCAAATGTTATTCCCTTTCCAAGTTTCCCCTCCACAAATCCCCTATTCCATCCCACTCCCCCTGCTTCTATGAAGTTGCTTCCCCCACACACACACACTCCACTCCCGCCTCACCACCCTAGCATTCCCCTATGCTGGTTCATCTAGCCTTCACAAGACCAAGGGTCTCTCCTCCCATTGGTGCCCAACAAGGCCATCCTCTGCTACATATGCAGCTGCAGCCATGGGTCCCTCCATGTGTACCCTTTGGTTGGCGGTTTAATCCCTGGGCGCTCTGGGGTGTCTGGTTGGTTGATATTGGTGTTCTTCCTATGAGGTTGCAAAATTTTTCAGCTCAAGAAGAATTTTTAAGGCCACTTTTAGGCAAAAGAACCATGTGGTCTGAGAGGGCAAAGCTCAGAATCACACAGATCTATTGCTTTATAGAAGCATTCCTGGGAAAAGAGGAGAGAATGCTGAATGTCTAGTCAATATAAGGGAAAGGTCAAATGTCTAAGGTGGACTCTAGGAACTTTTCTTCTACTTATTAGAAATAGGAACAAAGAGGGGTTGGGGATTTAGCTCAGTGGTAGAGCACTTGCCTAGCAAGCGCAAGGCCATGGGTTCGGTCCCCAGCTCCGAAAAAAAAAAAAAGAAAGAAAAAGAAAGAAAGAAATAGGAACAAAGAATATCATAAAGAAGATACTTTACATTGAGCTTTCATGGATTATTTATTTTAGTTGGAGGCTTACTTTTTCTTCTTTTTCTACAACTTAAAAGTGTTACAATTATTACCAGTTAGCAAAATGTTGTCACACTGGCTAGTAATAAAAATTGTATCTTATTTTTGAATACACTTTATACTCTAAAACAATATTGGTTCCCCTCATGAACTTAGTATAAGAACACCTTGGAAATTCTATTTCTACCTTATATAAAATGTTTCCTTTTTTCTACCTTTATTTTCTTCAATTTCCCCATTCCTTTCAATTAAATTGGTACTTTCACACCACTTTTCTATTAACATTGCTGTAGATAAATATAACTTAAATATTCTCATTTATGCAATGAATAATTATAATTAAACTGCAATGTTTTGCTAGTATGCATGGCAACTTTCTAACCCCATTAGGAAAATATAGTTTAAATGAACTAATCTCATTGCACATGATGCCATCTATATTTTCTACAGCTTTTTTTTAAAGGTCCATCCTGTATTTTAGAAAGGAGAAAAGACAAAAAGGATAGGAAGACAGACATAAATGGCCACTGGAGCTCTTGGGTTCAATATGAATATAATTGCAGTGAAGATAATACTAAAGCACTCTTTGGAACTTCACAAAATTGAAACTCAAAGGTACTTGGGAGATATAGGCTCTCATCTTGTTCCTGCTTTTCTTAAGCATTAATGTGAGTGTTTCTTATGTTCACACAACCTTCTTCCACTTGCTCCAAACCTAGAGCTCTGGGGACTCTAGCCTTATCTTATTTTCTGACATCTCACATTGTACAGCTTACTCTTTAGGGAAGCTAGTGTATTGGCTTGGCTTCTGTCTAATCTTTCTCCATTTGATCCTGCATACATTGTGTGTGTGTGTGTGTGTGTGTGTGTGTGTGTGTGTGTGTGTTCAATATCCCCCATATTTGAAATGTGACATCTCATCCATGCCAATAATAATTAGTCCATTCAAAGTCTAACATGAAGCTTGTATCCTTTAGTATGTCTCCCCTAATTACTCTCTATCCATGACTTCTGTCTGGCCTTTCTCTAAATTTCCACTCTACTTGGTACCACCTTTAGAAGTTTGCCTGGAATACTGCCTTGAATTCCACTTCTAGATGGTTGTGTTTCCTAGTCACACCTTTGACTAACCTATCTATCTTTGCACTGAAACATCTGCCACTGCTCATTTTTGTATCTCTTGCCTCTGAACACAGAATTAACTTAAATAACTATGTTGGTAGCTGACTGGGGTGATGCATACCTAGAACCGAAGCATTCATAAAACTGAGGCAGGAGATTTCTTTATTCAAATTTAGCATGAGCTACACAGTAACACCCTGTCTAAAAATAATTTAAAAAATTAAAATAACTATGGTTGGGGGGTAAAAAGAAAGCAAAGGATGGGAGGAAGGGAGCAGGGAAGGCCACTAATTTCACCTTCCTCTGCCACTTATATGCAATTAACTACAGACTATTCATCCTCTCTCCATTCTTTTACAATTTTCCTTTCCTACCTTGGAAGGTTTAGTCTAAACGTACAATGAGCACCAATTTTGGAGGATATAAATCTAAAATTGGCTTGCAATCAGCAAATATTTAACCGTTATTATGTAATTATTTAATAGATACTGCTACATGTCCTGTATGTTTCTGTATCTAAAAATATGAGACTGACAGGCACTTGCTCCCTGGAGCTAAACTAAAGCATTCAGTCATTGGGAAGGGCACACCCACTGACATGAACAACTGATTCTGAGACTGTTATTAAGAGCCCTTTAGGAATATCCCAAGAAGGAAGAGCAGCAGTCCAAATTCCCCCGAGGTCCCCTGAGTGAATTTATTCTGCACACTGTGGAGCTTGGTTCCTCTTGAGTACCATTCAGGAGTTTTGTCATGGTGAGAACAATTAGGAGCTTTAACAGGGATATTCCAAAACTAAACACTAAGAGTCACCAGATTCATTTTTTACATTCAAATTTTCTCCCTTGGCTACATGAAGCTTTGTTTACACAGAATATCTGACACCATTTGAAGTCTTTCTCCTTCCCATTTATACTGCTGTTTATCTCCCCTGGCTATGTCTCTTCAGAAATAAAGTTCATGGTCAGGCTGTAAACATCAGTGTTCCTAGCTAGTTTCAGTACTCCATACAGGAAAATAGGAACAGCTGCCTACCTAATATGCTTGAAGTACACTGCAACATCTAAGCTAAATGAAAATATGATCTTTGCAGTCTTCTCTACACCTTATCATCTAAAATATAATCCTGTGAAGGCAGCTTTGTGTGAAGAAAGAAAACCTAATATCATATTTTCTGTTACTATTAAAGTCCAAAGGAGTGAAGCTTGTCATTAAAATCTTTCAATTTAGCATAATAACAGGGTTCATATGCCAAATATCTTAACAAAAAAATAAAAAGCCTCTAATTGGATACACAATACAAAGTAGTCAGCCTTGAAATCATGTACATGCAAACACTGAATGCATTCCAAAGGTTTTATATATGTACTTATGCATGTGTGTGTACGTTTGTAATGATAATAATCAAAGAAAAAGATGTCATGACTTTGAGAGGGAGCAATGGGAAAGATATGGAAAGGGTTGAAGGTAGGGGACACAGGAGGTGTTAGAAGGAAGAAAGAAAGGGGGAGGGAATTTCGTTATTGCATTTTAATTACAATTTAAAATGTATATATTGTATGTGTTTGTGTATACAGAGGTCTCAGTATAGTCACTAGAATCTGTAAACATACATAATACCCATGGATAATTCATGGATAATAGAAAGACATATCTATCGACTGTTAGTCTTTCAGCTAGTGGCTATGTTTTTGTAGGTTAGAAAGCTCCAGAAATGCTGGTCTCTTTACTTTCTCAAAATTACTCTATTGCTGACTATATAAGTAGAGTGAATGAACCTATTGGTGGGAAACATTTAAAATGACATTCTATGTCTTTATAGTAGAATGAGTGACTAAAATATATTTTGAAAGGGGTCATTAGTAGACTGCCTTGGATCTAAGCAGGCAGCATGCAATATAGAGACAAGGCAGACTACCCTAAAGGCCAGAGAGTGAAATATTTACAAAAGTCATTTCTGGGTCACTTTTTGACAAAAAGGGAAGAAGTCTATACAAAAGCAATTCTCTGCATGAGAAGAGATATACAACTACTGCAGAAAGAACTGTTCAGTTAAAGCAAGAGACTCACCAGTGACCTATTTTTCCTAACTTTTCCCTTGCACGATGTCCACAGACATCAAATAAAATCAAGAATAGGACAATGTGCATAAAGAAAATAAAGTTTCAGTCCATATAATACAAGTGGGGCAGTAGGAAAGTGATCACAAGTCAATAAAGTGAGCTAGAGTCCAAAGTATTAGATTTGGTAACATTAACAATCAAAGAAAAAATAGCATTACTCTGAAATAAGAAGATAATATTTATGTCGTGTTATACATACTATGACATAAGTAAAATACCCAATTGTGGTCTAACACCTTATCAAGAAATCAGACTCATAATTGATAAGAGGACTAACAGACTGTAAGATATTGGAGACTCAATCTAATTTCTCAGTCTCACAATACCCTTATCTAAAAGACATGGTTGATCTTCTTTTACTCACCCACTTTGCACAATTCCATTAGAATCTTATGACTCTTCCTTAGTTACTTATGGTTATATTTATTAAAATTAATGATATTGTGGCAGCAATAAAACCTCTTTAAATGTTATTCTTTCATGATACCTAATGATTTTGGGATTACCTTTGAAGCATAGATGTGAATGTCATTTTGCTAAAGGTGGAACTTCCGGAGGTTATACACCCCAAAACTCATGTACTGAAAAACTTAACTGTGTAGATACAAGACCTACAGTAAAAGCTTACATTTCCATTTCAACATTTGATAAACATGGTTCATGTACAGATGAAATGTTTGCAATGTTAAGTATTTTGGATCTGAACACATGGACAGTTTATTTAATGAAGTCTACGATTTATATTCTACACTAAATTTTGAACTCTTATAAACAATGCATTTTGAAGATATTTATGAACTCAATTCTATACACACTTATTTTAAAGAATATTTATGGTTATTATATATTTTTATCAAGTGACTCTGGAGGTAAAACTGATTGAATGGCTTTCCAACATTTTTAAATTAGCATTTTAATTTCATATAATGTATGTCTAGAGATCTTTTGACTGCTTGTATGTCTGTGCACCATGTGTGCGCCCAGTGCCTAGAGAAGAAGGCATCAGATACTTTGGAACTGGAATTAAAGGTATGTAGCACTATGTATGTGGGGAGCTGGGAACTAAACCCAAGTTCACTAGAAGAGGACCCATTGTTCTTAACTGCTGAGTCATCTCTCCAGCATCCAATTAATGTTTTTTACTTAAGTCAATATGATAATCATGATAATCACTGTACAAACATAATGGTTATTGTATGTATTGGTAGATAAGATAAAATGTATAAATTAATTAACTTTATCCAAGCCATGAGAAGATGAATGTCTATGGGCATTTTTTCACGTACTTATTTATTATAATTATAATTTATGTGAAGTATAAAACACATAGGTAACACTCTTACTGAAAGATTGAAAGTGTATAATCTATTTTTATTTTTTCAGTGAATTCAAACTCCACACATTATAACTTGGCTGAGTATAGTAAAATACTGTCTTATTTTGCTCTCAAATTTACATAGGAACAAAATCATTCATTTAATATTATTTATTGTAGTTTGTGGGGGTATGTGTGGGTGTGAGTTTCTGTCTCTCTGTCTGTCTGTACATGCAATTAATTATAACAAACCTTTTGAATAGCTTGTCATGAAAATGATCCTTTTATTGTTTACACTAGAAAACAAATAAATGTTTAGAAGTAAAATATTAAAGAGCTTTGCTCTCTTACTTCATCCTCAGCTCACTACTCGATAATTTCAGAAAATTTCTGTAGCTACAAGCCTTAGGAATCTTAAGGTTTTGGCACTTGATTAGTGATTCTGCACAGCAGAACCAAAAAACCATGCCAAGTGAGGATTTGTCATCGTGAGCCAATGGCCAGGGTAAGCAGCAAGGGGTATGTCTATTGAGCCATGTGGATGGCCTGTAATGGTATGCTATATGCATTGTAAGACACTCCAGGGTGGCATTCTCTGGGTGAAAATTAAAAGCATATTTGTAAGGTGATTAACTGAATTTGTCAAATAAACAAGCCTATTTATATTACTATGCTATTCCCTTGAAAATATAGTGGAGCTTAACTGAAGTATTTCCATATGTATGCATATATATTCATATATATATATATATATATATTAGCAAGAAGGTATTTGCTATTTATAGGTATGAACAAAGTAGAATAAATACACATGACAAAAGTCATCCAAAATAAAGAAATACTGAAGATTTTTAGCATAAAAATCAAGAGACTTGGAACTGAGAGGAGTTTATATTTTAACATAAGCATTACGTAAGTTCATCAAGATTAATTGAATTTTTACAGGATTAATTTTAGAGTTTGTAATTCTATCTTAACCAAAACTTAAAACCTTACTTCTTAGACTATTTAGTAATCCACGTAAAACATGTACAGAAACTCAGATAATGAACTATGTCTTCCTCATCCATGCAAATATGTTTATGTTAAAATGTAAGCATTAAAGAAATGAAGCTTTAGCAGTGACACATGGGGGATTGCCTCCCCCTAAAGAACATTAGTAATTATTGCAACTAGAAAATTACAAACAGAACTGGTGTCTTTACATTCTCATTTTCTCTATTACCCTTGGTACTCAAGTCCATATACTTTGGTAAATAAAACGTTACTTGAGAGTAGCTTTGTGGTCAATTGACCTAATTCAAGTGGCAGCATCAAGTTTGTTTATAAGCACTTGTTTGTGTAGTCCTCCAACCAGAAACAGATCGTAAGCACTCAGGGGCATTAAGTGGGGAAAAACTATCTTCCTCTATTATCTGCACAAATTCCTTTTAAATATGATTCAAACGCAACTATTTTTAATTAATTAAGACAACTATATTCCTATATGAGTTACCCCCGAAAATCAAAACTGAGTGGTGAGTGAAACCTTGCATCAAAAGCTTTTCAAATGTCTATATTGATCAATTGCCAAATGATATTCCCTCCCAGCTAACTGTAATAGATAATAGAAGTTGTCTAGAAAGATTTACAATTAGGACATGAAAAATATATTCTGAAAAAATTCATAAGATAGGGGAATTCGGATTAATATCTTCATATCTTTCTAATGTAGAGCATAGTGGTAAGCACTTAGACACATACTGTCTCCCCATCTTCTTTTCTCTGAGCAACATGTAATTATTATGTTTTTTATGGTTCTCTGAAAGTCCTGCAGTTCAAATGGACTTCAGAGGTTTCAAGTGTACTAAGAAACAAAGCCTAAAGTCAGAGAGCTTGAGTCAGCCCCATGTCCTACAGTGCCTGGGTAGAAAACCTGATTCCTCCCGCTTTGAGATTCCTGATATGACTAATGAAAACTGGAATGGAATTAAAATGCTGACATGACCTGATCTATAGCTGCTAATATAGTGAAATTATAATTATGCTACATTACTTCAGGAGTACCAGAAAACTTACTACTTTCAAATCTTACGAATCAATACTTCTTTAAAATTACAAAATTTCTCATGAAAGCATAAGATTTCTCAAATGTCAAGATCATATCCAATGTAATAATAAGTATATACAAAACATTACAATGAATATACAACAGTCTAAAAGATTCCAAAATATAAATCATGTTCAAAGTTCAGTTCTAAAAAAATGCTTTATGTATCAATCTGTTTAAAATAACATTGATTTGTTCACACACACTGCAATAAAAATGTCATTTAAATTTCTCTGTTTCTGGGAACATTACGATTGTTTCGCTAAATTTCTCAATTTTTCTGAAGTAATTTATCCGGAAAGAAATCAGTAGCTATATTCGTAATAGAAATGGTAGTTTTTTTACAAATATTTTCTAATATAAGGACATTTTAGCTGAAAGCAATAAAGTACATGACTTTATCTTTTAAAAATGCAATAAAATAAAAATACACATTATATTTTATATTGCTCACTGATTTCATGTTTAAATCCTTTCTTGTTAAGCAAGGCTGTTTATTATTGATTTGTAGGATACTTAAGATAAAAGCTATGAAGTGCCTTCATTACATAATCTTTTTAAAGACAGTAACAGGTTACAAGTAGCCATTAAAATGTCTGAAACTATCTGTCCTGATGTGAGCTTATGTAGTCTTTAAGTAAATGGACAGCATTTGCATGGATGTACTGGTTTCATGTACAGTTTTTTTTAAAGACTTATTTCCCATCTATATTTATTTCCATCCTCTATTAGAATTAGAAAACCTCCAGAGGATGCCCTGTTGGGTAACATATGTATGGTGTAAGCCACAGAACAACTGAGGAAGTCATTTATACAATGGGAAAATTGAGGATATAGTGAAAAAAATTCATTGCAGGCTGAATTTCTGCACGTAGTTGGAGACTAACAGCCTGGAAGCAGCCGTAGTGTTACCCTGACCCCTGAAGGAAGGAATCAGGAGTTAACTTCACATTCAATTTCCTACACAATATGAACACCAAACCTCCAAATTCACTGGCACAATATATCAATGTTTGGGCATGTCTTGCAGAAATAAGAAAGTCACCTCAAATATCGGACCTCAAAATTTCATTCCACAATCCCACCATCTGATTCTAGGTGAGCAGATCTTTTCAAAGTTAACTTAGGGAATCTTTAAATCCTGCCCCCAACTCAATAGGACTTTTCATAAATAAAATGTAAGAAATCAAGCAAAAACAGAAAAAGAATCATCTCAACACTCTGACAGAAAGTCTATTATCCATCATAGCAATATAAATGAAGAAGAAAATTGGAACTAGGTAAGACTCAAATGGCCAGGATTAGAATGTCAGCAGTTTGTGTGTGTGTGTGTGTGTGTGTGTGTGTGTGTGTGTGTGTGTGTGTGTGTGTGTGTGTGGTGTGGTGTGTGTGTGTGTGGTGTGGTGTGTGTGTGCGTGTGTGTGTGTGTGTGTGTGTGTGCGCGCGCGCACGCGTTGGGGGGGGGTAAATGCTGAAATAGTGAAAGGCCTAAGAAACTGATGTACATATGCCCCCCCCCCAGCAAAAAAAGCACAGTTCCAAATAAAGCATGAAGGAAAATGACAATTTATTCTGCAGTGTTCCCTCCTCTGTACAGTGAACATAGTGCATTTATCTCATCTCATGGTGAAAGTCTCCAGTGACTGTAACATGTCTTTTAAGGTATTCATTAAGTAAAACTTGAAAATAGATTGCTGCTGATTTCTAGGATTTGGGCTAAGAATGCATTCGAAACCATTGTGGGCTGTTATTTTTTAATTTAACAAGCTACTGTTACCTTTAAAGATTTTTACTTCTCTTTTTCCCTGAGGGTTAAAATGGCCCAGAAAGAGGTTGTCATGGCAAAGATAAAGGTAAGAAGCACTCATTTCTGACACACTGTGGAAGCAATCATCATTTTTTTATGAGGGAACCTCCAGACTGAAATCTGCATCAAGCTCTACCAGAAAAAAATGCAAGAGGGGACACTAAATGGCCCTTCCTTTCAGTCTTTCTCAGTCATTTCAGTGGATTTAACTTTCCACTCAGTTGAGGTCACATATTTCAACCATAGGGAAAAGATCTATGACCTTGGCTGGAAGCATCAGCCCCAAAGACTCAATGGGGCACTTGTGAAACATTGCAGACACATTTTGACTCTCCACGGGTGTGGCTAAAATTGCTCCCGTCCAGCCCTAAAGCTTACATGATCTGCTAGCCCTGTGAAACTCACTGTGAGAAAACTCATGTTAAATTCGCTGCAGAGATCAAGGTTTACAGGACCCTCAGAGCTAATCTCTGTCTGCCCTCCTCCTCTGTTAACTGTTACAAGGCTTCAAAAGTTAGCAGGGTGATGGAGGCTCTCTCTATACGATCATTCTATCTCACTATCGTTGACTGAAGCTCACTGATGTAATGAAGTTACATAATCACCGATTATGCACGACTTCCATCCATCTTCCTACATATCCACATATCTTCTCCCCTCCCCTTCAGATCAATCTACCAGGTGAGATTTATAACACATGCAAATGCTCCATTCTCTCATCATAGGTACTGAATATGGGACTTAAGCATTGCAGTACAGTGCACCCAACCACGTCATCAATATCGATTTTTTTATCCCATTTCCAGGCAGAATATGCTTAAGAATTTTGAGTGCTGTAGTCTCTAACTTTTTAGCTAAAGGGTAAAATAACAGACAGAACACATCTTCAACTTAAGGTTAAGAGAGGTGTGTAATTGACTGCATTTCCCAAGCTAGCTGCATTGCAATAAAAGGATCATCTTCACTTCCAGACCTTTGACTTCCCTGCACGTGGGTTGTAGCTTCAGCTATTTAGGATATCTGGCAAATAATTATATTATTGGACAATCGAACTTAGGAAAGAATGCATGATGGTGATATTTAAGATAATATTGCTCTATTTTTCTCTGTTTTACTCATTAATTTCAGTCTTTTCTTTTTTCACTCTGAATAATAATCTACCAGAATAGATAGAAAAGTAGTCCACGGCACTTAATCATCCCCAATAACCACAACCTGAAGAACAATTAAACATGATTATCACCTTAAAGTTTAGGAACTTGACAAGTGGGATATCCCTGGTCCCATTGCGGCTGGGAAATGCAGCAGAATGCTGCACTGAGTTGAAAATATTTCTTTTAAAGAATAAAGAGTAGCTCATTTCATTTGAAAAGGGCTCTTCAGTAAGTGCTCCTTTTACCGCTGCTATCCCTCCAGAACACAGGAACCACAAATATTGCATCCAAACAAAGAGTGTCTATCCAGAATTAATCCAAGACTCTTCTACACAAAAATAATTGGGGAGCGAGAGATTCTTTGATTTATTTCCAGTTACACTCGGAATGCACACACACACACACACACACACACACACACACACACACACACACCCAACTGCAGTTATTCCATTCAGTGCCAATAACGGCCACATCACAGCCATCAATGCGATGCAGCAATCATCCAAGTCACCAATTCTCATTACAGACGCCCAAGTTTGCTCATGCCACTGATGGGGCTACATATAAAAATGACCTTACCCACAACAGTCTTCCAAATTATTCTCCTCTGGATATCAGCCGGTAAGGTAATTGCTGGTCATCACAATGCGTATTCAGAAAAATCCACGTTTTTTACTCCTGTGTTCTTTTTCTTGTTTTTGCTAGCAATTAATGTTGTGAACAAGGTACCCATTCACAAACGCCAAGTTCACCATAAAAGCAGATAATTCCATACAGATCTTTCCTACAAGACTGTCGCCAGTTAGTTCTCAAAGTGCCCGATTGTTTAGTGACGATACAATCCAGGTGCAGAGCAGGGAAGGGGAAAAAAAGACTAGGAAGAAAAAAATAGAAGAGGCAGAATAAAAAATGAAAGACTGAAGAAAAAGAGGGAGAAAATTTTAAAATGTGTTTTGTTTTGTTTTGTTTTGTTTTAAGAAGGAAGGAAATCGGACGATAAGTGAATAAGTCTGTGAGCTCTATGACAAGAATCGGAGTCTTGCTTGCAAATCTTCTGGATACATGTAGCCTTTCAAATCTTCCTTGTCCCCAAGTAAAATTTCCAGATCCGGGATGCAGCCATAAGAAAGAATCCTATGTGTATTTCACAAGTATCCCGCAATAACAGATCCGACGGGGTTTTCCTTGTACAGTACTGCTATGTGAAAGCACACAACCCCTGCTGTTTGGGAAGGTGTCTCCTGGGTCCTAGCTCTCTTCAGCAGACCCCAAAAATGATTTTTCAAAAGAGAGTGGGTGGGGGGAAGCAGCTTTGCGTTTATCTTGAATGATGCTAATCCTGAGCGAAAACGACAAGCAAACCACGAACAGCACGAGATCTTGATTAATAGCCAGAATCCACTCAAAATATCCCAGGGAAGAAGAAGCGAAAACAAGAAAGAGAAACTGCAATGCATAAATGATTCCAGTGTTTCTACAAGATCGGTTCATTTGATTGAATGCATTCTCTGGTTTGCAGCAAGTCATAAAGAGGATAGTATTACTGCCACCCAATGGATATTTTAGTACTAGCCAATCCACAGACAGCCACCGCTTTGCGAGTTTTAGTTTTCAGAAGACCCAAAAAGGAAGGACGGTAGCCTGGGAATCTTTCTGCAAGGACCCTGGAAGGAATAATGGGAATCTGTCCTTCCAGGCAAAAGTGGCCCAGCCAATTGGACGTTTTACCCAGGCTTGCTTGCATTAGCCACCTAGAATTGTGATTACATTTTTCTAGGCAGCTGAAAGGTATACAGGAGCGATGCCTGATCTGACACACTCATAATAACCTCCTTTCGTCTTTTCTTTTTGAAGATTTATTATAGCTCTAGCTCTAGCTCTATTTCTCTCTCTCTCTCTCTCTCTCTCTCTCTCTCTCTCTCTCTCTCTCTCTCTCTCATTTGAATAAGAACGAGCTTAGGGTCTCAGGTGGCAAGGTGATAATCTTTCCTAAAGGGCAGTTTTTGCAAAGTGCTTCTCTCTGTATTGGTATGTAAACTGGAAATGCTTCCAGCAGTTGCCCTCCCAGCAGGAGCTCCCTCAGTTTGGGGAAGAGCAAAAATCTTCCCAGAGAGAATGGGGTTTGGGAAAAGAATGCTTGTGGTGGGTTCCCCTTGAGGAGAGGGGGCAGGGATGAGAGTAGGGGGAGTGGAAAGAGAAACTGACAGGATGGGATTGAAGAGGATCCTCTTCTTAAGCAGTAAAGATTTTTGTACATCTTGAGAGTTCGATGCAGTTTTTTGAAAGGGGTTTGTGTTGAGGGATGAGGGACAAAGTAGACAGATACTTGTAGATAAATAGGGGAGTTATTTACTTTAAAGTTTCTTGCCTTTTTACCTTGAGATGTTATGAAACTCTTAATTCTGAGATTCCAAGACTTTAATGCATGCACTTTCATTCTGTAGATGCAGTGTGAGGCCTGAGAGCCTGAGTCTCTAATAAGCTGGTCCGTGCACTATAATAATGCTGTCAGACTGCATACTGAACTTAAAGTAGCAAGCCCCTGGAGAAGTGCGCAGATTTACACTGCAGTCACAGTGTTAGGTTCTGACAATGGAGTAAAGTAGGGAAGCACATAGCTAAATGCTTTTCTGTCACCCTTCTTCCCTCTTCCCAAACTTCAGCTTTTCCTATGCCCCGCCCCCTGCAATACCAAGTCTGAAAACCTTAACTTGCTGAACAAGGTTTTCCTCAAGCTTTTTAACTGGTAGACGTCACAAGATACACCAGAGGTAGGAAAGCAAATAGGAAAAGCAACCCTGGGTCTTGAGAACTATATCCTCACGACATTTAGACAATAAAGCACAAATTAAAGGGAGATTAAATACTTGAAAAACTAGATGGAATGGGTAATTAATTGAAAGCTAGACTGAGTCAGAACACAAGCGAGATGACCAAGAGTTGGGAGGCAGGAAGAGGAGGTAAATCTATATTTTGATGGAATGTCCATTACACTATAACGCAAGGAAAGGGAAGATGTGCTAAACTGCTAGTGCATTTTCAAGACTCACATGGTATTTCTGAAGTGATTAAACCAGGTTAACCTCTGGTGTGCATGCAGCTCTCTTCCACCCCACATGCTACAATGGAAATATCTAAAGGCAAAATTTGAAGGGAGCACACTACCACCCCCTTTAAGTGAATGATCCATTTTACCATGTCTTGTTGCACAGTCCTTTTGCTGACCTACTTTAGTGAAGACCTGAACTCCCAATGTAGTGCAGGAGGTACAATTAATGCCCTTAGTTGCTTCAAGCAAAGTTTAGAAGTACAAGCGTTAGACTGTAGGCTCAAATCTGAGATAAATTCTACTTCTGAGTTGGCATAATTTTTTCATAGGAATCACTAATCTTTCATGATCTCAATGTCTTTGTTTGTAAAAGAACCTGCGGCCAACGTGTGTTTGAGGTCCACATGAGAGATAATTCCAATCCTGTATTTGCAATGTTTCTACAAGTCAGTTTGTTACCCACAGAGAGCACAACATGAAATGTTACCTGGACATAGGCTACAGAAAACAATCAGGAAACTTGAATAAGTGCTTTAAAGACACAAGTGAATGTTGGACCATTTCAATCTGATTGAAAGAGATGATTTTAAAAGCTTTCTCTTCAAATCAAGAAGGGGAAATGTTTGTTTGAATCTGAGGTGAAGCATTGTCTATTCCTGGATCTTGCAGAGCCAACTGTGGGCCTCACTGTTTGTTGCCATGGGATCCTCTTTGTGCGAACTGTCTTGAACTGTGTGGGAACATTTTCCTCTTGCCTCCCTTCAGTTCTCTCTCTAACTCTTCTCAAGATATGTGTCAGAACAAAATGTAGCTGCATTATTGCCAATTAAGACTACCAGCAGCTGCAAGGTGCATCTAATTAAGAAATTTAATTACTTCACTGAATTCTTATTTGCAGATGTTTGAAGTATTAAACAATATATGTGTATATATTGTATATGCACACACACACACACACACACACACACACACATATATATATATATATATATATATATATATATATATATATATATGAAAACGCTGACCTCTCTACATCTCTACATTTGTGTTGAAACAAACCCTGGATCCATGATGGATGTTAAAAAGAAGACTTTAAGTCAGGTGTGGTAGAACATGTCTAAACTTTGAGCACTCAGGAGGCTGAGGCAAGAGGATACAAATTCCAAAGTAGTTTGAGCTACACACTGAGTTCAAGGCTAACATAGTGTAACATAGTAAGATATTCCCTTTAAAACTTACTTTGACATAAAAAGCATATACCTTGATACATTGAGAATATGTGATGATATAGTCAGAATGGTATGTATACCCGTAAAGGTTTTTATTTTATTTTACCAACGAAACTCTCAAAATACAGAAAAAATAATTCACTATTTGTGCAGAGTACCTATATATTACATAGTTCTCAAATGTTCTTTTTTGCCAGTAACAGGATAGTTAACACTAAGTTTGGTGCTGCAATATGGGAATTGTAGGCTATAATGCAAAGCATTGTGGGGTTTGTAGTAAAAACTGGCTGCAGATTAATCCATGCTTCAAATTTTCTCAATACTGATTTATTTTCTGATAATAAGGAAAAGGAGCATTAAGATACTTTATAACATATTAATGAAACAAAGTTTAGCATTGGTAGAATTATGAAAGTAGAGTTTAGGTAAAATAGCATTGTGATTGAGGAGACTACAAAATATCTACTTTCTCAGCTAAAAACATAAACTGATTAAGCTGCTTCTTGATATTATCATATTATAAATGAGGTTTAAAATATCACACTTATCGTTTTAGTGACGATAAGTGAGAAAATGCCAAGCTTCTTGTCTATGGTAGAAAATAGTGAGCAGTGGAAAAGAATTTAAACCCTTACTGATTCTACCTTACCTATTAGTATCTGAAGTGTAATTTCCCATTCTTTACCTCATGCAACAGTGATGTGGTGGAAAGTTTTATTATGCCCCCGTTTTAGATGTGTGTGTATTATATAAAATTACTCCACATAGTCAGAGGAGCTCCTCAAAGCTAGAAATGTGTTTAAAGTGGGTTATTCCACTCTGTTCACGTGTAATTAATTATGCTAATTTATAAATTAAGTTATAATTCAGTTCAATTTTTGTATGTAGGTATTTTATGTATATAGAGACACAGTTTACAGATGTTTTGATTTAACTCTTTTGGCATCTTATTTCAAAGTTCAATAAGCGTTTTCCTGTATGATAGGAATTCACACTCTAACTCCCCACTAATGCAGGATGAAATCAACCCCCCTTTTGTTATGAAGACTAAAATACATCTCTTCAAAGCCTGTGAAAGTCACCATTATCATGCTAAGTTACTTAGAAGGTATTTTATATCTGAGGTTCCTTCCTTTTCTCTTTTGCTCCTTAAAGCAGCCTCCGTGCACAAAAAGGTGCAGACGTGAATAAATGTACAATCAAGTGCCCTTCATTTTCGGGCCTTTTGCCAGCAACATCCATTTGAACCCACCACCACATATTCTCAAATGAGGTACAGACAAAGACTTGAGCGTTTGAGCAAAATTCCACCATAAAGTTAGGAAATAATAAAGAATGCTATGAAAAAGCAAACAGCAACAGGAAAGAAAAATGCCATGGCTGCTTTTCTTTCAGATTTCTAAGTTTTGAATCATAAAAATACACAAATATATATCTTTGTGAATGCAGTTTACATTATTGTTCATACTGTGAATATTTCTTTTATGGTCATAAAAATAAAAGCAATGCCCCAAATGAAACACTATGTACATAAGCGATGCAAATGCATCCCCGGTGGAAAGCCGGCTGGCTGCTGGTGGGAGGGTATATTTATACAGTGCCTTTCATTTGGAAGGTTCCCAAAATGATTTGCAAACTGTATATAGAGGAATTGCTCACCATGGAAATTCACCCACTTCCAGGAGAGAATGCAGAAGTCATTCCATGCTGACAACCAGTTTAAATAAAACCACAGAACAGGATTTCAGGTGGGTAAAACACTCAAATCATAATCAATTCTGGAAATACACACTGAATACCCAGTATGTGCTGGGTACTGCTTGAGATTTCAAGAGTACCTTTTGGGGGTATATCTAGTCAGGCTCCCTTTTTTCCTGAAGTTTACACGTGAGTGCAATTTGACTGGAACTTCAGAATTAAAAGCTCTATTTTCTGGTAAATTTCTGATCTCTGCAAATAGTTCCACTGAAATAGGGTACTTGCTACTTTTGTGCTTATTTATATCTCCCTTCGCGGTATCCAGGACACATGACCTATGACAATACTTTCCACTTTAGTCTTACTACACACCAAAAAATAAAGAAACAAGGAAAGAAAGAAAGAAAGAAAGAAAGAAAGAAAGAAAGAAAGAAAGAAAGAAAGGAAGAAAGAAGCAAAGACTTCTGATATACAATGGTTTAAGCAGATAAAACCATACTACTACTTCCTAGGTTGAATGATTTGGAAGGTAGATAGCTGGGCAGAATTTATCCTCTACAGCAGGAGTTCTCTACCTTTGTATCATGACCTCTGTGGAGAATAGATCAACACTTTCATAGAAGCCTCATATCAGATATTCTGAAGATCAGATATTTACAGTATGACTCATCATGGAAGCAAAAGTACACTTATGAACTAGCAACAAAAATAATTTTATGGATAAAGGGTCACCACAACATGAGGAACTATGTTGTAGCATTAGGAAGGTTGAGAATCACTGGTCTACAGGGTTAGGGAACTTCAATGAAAAGTTATCAGTGTAACTCTATGAAAGATGGCTTCTTCTGACATGATGCAGGGCACGTCATAGTAATTAAAACATATAAAGCACTTTGAGGAAGGGAAGGAATAATGTAGGTTAGTATTTCAGAGCATAAAATATGGCATTAATTTCAGTGTCTCTTCAATTAACTAGATGATTAATATTCCTCAAGTGAAAATAGAATAGCAAAAGAAGGTAAACAGTACATTGTTCAAGTTCAGCCCAGATTCACTCAGGTTCCAGCTCTTTGTGGTAACAACCACCAGCTTCTTTTAAAAAAATTGTTTCCAAAGGCCAGCAATAGAATCCCTTTTAACTACTGTACCTGGGCTATTGACTAATGAGTGTTGATTCGGAAACCATGGCTCTATTTGCTATAGCTCAGACAAACCATGTACTGTGCACTCAAAGCTTCCCTGTGGATCGAATTGTGCTTGGACCTGTGCTTATAGCCACATGTATGTTTGATTCTGAGATCCTAGAGTAACAAGCAATAATAATACATTTTATTTCTAGCTTTCAGATATTTAACTTGTGCAACTAAAGACAGTAATATGTGTCCTTTTAGCCATTTGCCTACGATTTTCCTAGTACATGCTTTTAAGTGCATTGCAAAATGTTGGAGCTCAAGGGATGGTTAAGGTACAGTCTTTGTCCTTAAGTCATTCATATCTTACTTTAGAGAGAAACATTTGTAGTACATGTGTAATACAACATGGTAAGCACAGGAAAAAGGTGGAATATTAGGACTGTGACCTTGAATAATAATAAAATAAAAATCAGGAAATGATTGAAGACCGGGAATAGAAAAAAAGCATACCTAAGCAGACCAATTTTCTGGTACCTAGGAGCACATCACAATAGTTCTGGTAGTAGAATTCAAAAATGTTTAAAATCATAGAATCTACTTTGAAGGCAGCTCTAGAGACAACCATGAGTAATCTTTTTTTACTTTAGACAGAAGAAATTGAGTGTCACTCGACCAAATGACATAGTTATTCAAGCTTAAACAGCTAGAAAGTGGTAAGAGGTCTCTCCTGACATGGCTCAGCCATATTGCCTGTCAGCCTTTTCTTCTCAAAGATAAGTTTGGACATAATCAAGATACTGGCTGCAACAAGATCTGGTATTAATCCTGGCATATGACTAAGACTATATGGCATTGAGAAAATTTCTTGCCTTCTCTGTCAATGTCTTCCTGTAAAAAAATAAAGTTAATAGTTCAACCTTCTTTGGATAATACAGTAGCACATCTACAGCAAATACTGTGCTCTACGACCATTTTAAGTTGTGTATTTATTTCTTGTTTATAAGAGTTAATTATTTAGAATGGTATAACTATGGTCAAAGATAATTTTAATTTTGTGTTACTCTGTTGTAAAGAATTAAAGAGAACCAGACTCCCACATAAGGTGGCTCTTACTTAAAGAGTTGTTGTTGATTGTGCTGCTGTCATTCTTGTTAGTAATATTTTTCTTTGTTTATTTTGGGGTTTTAAGACTTTTCCTTTTAGTTTAATGTTAGCTACTGGTTTGCTGTATACAGATTAAAAAAAAAAGACTTTTCCTGATTATAACTTATGGATGTTAGTATTAGATAAACTAAGGACCAGTTTCACTTTCAACATTAAACAGAAGTCAAGTAGGTAAATTTGAATTGTAACAATAATGATAAACATACCTGATATGGGTATTTACAGATTAAAAAGTCTATTCTACTTATGGCATTAAAAAAGAACAGCTACGGGGCAAATGAATATGAATATGTAAGTGGCTTCCTGTAATGTGAATGTAATACAAATGTAAAGTAAAACATTATTCTGCATTCTTTAGATTATTTTGATCTAAATCATAGACACTAGAAAGTGTGAATGAAAGCTTGAAACAACTGGAGATCATATAAACTCATCATATGACTAAAAATTAATTTAGTAACCTTGAATGACTTAGCAGACAGCATTAAGTCTAAATATTCACATGAGCAAAATCAGCAATTCTTACATATATACCCCAAACAAATATACAGTTTTTTCAAGCAAAAACGTGCACAAGAAAAATTCACAACAGGTTTTCAACAAAGTTAGAAATTACACAGAAACTTAGAATTATTGGAATGGATGAATAAATTATAGCCTATCAGTGCTATGGGTTTTCAGGTAACTTAAAACAAGCTATGCAACAACATTGATTTTCACAAGCAATATTTAGACATATACAGAAGAGTACAAACTATGTAACTACATTTACATAACTAGCAAAACTAATGGAATCTACATTGAAAAACTAGAGGAACATTAGTAACTTCTCTTGAAAGAAATACTAATTAGACCCCCGCGGATCCCGGCCCGCAGCAGCTCTCTGCCCCCAGACCCTGTGAGAGAGAGACCCAACCGCCTGGTCAGGTGGGCACTCCTGAGGCTGCAGAGCAGAAGAGACCACCAACACTGCTCACCCCTGCCCACATCCCTAGCCCAAGAGGAAACTGTATAAGGCCTCTGGGCTCCCGTGGGGGAGGGCCCAGGAGCGACAGGACCCCTGCCTGAGACACCTCCAGAACCTGAAGGAAACAGACCAGATAAACAGTTCTCTGCACCAAATCCCATGGGAGGGAGAGCTAAACCCTCAGAGAGGCAGACAAGCCTGGGAAACCATAAGAGACTGCTCTCTGCACACACATCTCGGACGCCAGAGGAAAAAGCCAAAGACCATCAGGAACCCTGGCACTGAAGCTCCCGGAAGGGGCGGCACAGGTCTTCCTGGTTGCTACCGCTGCAGAGAGCCCGTGGGCAGCACCCCACGAGCCAACTTGAGCCTCGGGACCACAGGTAAGACCAAATTTTCTGCTGCAAGAAAGCTGCCTGGTGAACTCAAGACAAAGGCCCACAGGAACAGCTGAAGACCTGTAGAGAGGAAAAACTACACGCCTGAAAGCAGAACACTCTGTCCCCATAACTGACTGAAAGAGAGGAAAACAGGTCTACAGCACTCCTGACACACAGGCTTATAGGACAGTCTAGCCACTGTCAGAAATAGCAGAACAAAGTAACACTAGTGATAATCTGATGGCGAGAGGCAAGCGCAGGAACCCAAGCAACAGAAACCAAGACTATATGGCACCATCGGAGCCCAATTCTCCCATCAAAACAAACATGGAATATCCAAACACACCAGAAAAGCAAGATCTAGTTTCAAAATCATTTTTGGTCATGATGCTGGAGGACTTCAAGAAAGACGTGAAGAACTCCCTTAGAGAACAAGTAGAAGCCTACAGAGAGGAATCGCAAAAATGCCTGAAAGAATTCCAGGAAAACATAAATAAACAAGTAGAAGCCCATAGAGAGGAGACACAAAAATCCCTGAAAGAATTCCAGGAAAACACAATCAAACAGTTGAAGGAATTAAAAATGGAAATAGAAGCAATCAAGAAAGAACACATGGAAACAACCCTGGATATAGAAAACCAAAAGAAGAGACAAGGAGCTGTAGATACAAGCTTCACCAACAGAATACAAGAGATGGAAGAGAGAATCTCAGGAGCAGAAGATTCCATAGAAATCATTGACTCAACTGTCAAAGATAATGTAAAGCGGAAAAAGCTATTGGTCCAAAACATACAGGAAATCCAAGACTCAATGAGAAGATCAAACCTAAGGATAATAGGTATAGAAGAGAGTGAAGACTCCCAGCTCAAAGGACAAGTAAATATCTTCAACAAAATCATAGAAGAAAACTTCCCTAACCTAAAAAAAGAGATACCCATAGACATACAAGAAGCCTACAGAACTCCAAATAGATTGGACCAGAAAAGAAATACCTCCCGTCACATAATTGTCAAAACACCAAACGCACAAAATAAAGAAAGAATATTAAAAGCAGTAAGGGAAAAAGGTCAAGTAACATATAAAGGGAGACCTATCAGAATCACACCAGACTTCTCGCCAGAAACTATGAAGGCCAGAAGATCCTGGACTGATGTTATACAGACCCTAAGAGAACACAAATGCCAGCCCAGGTTACTGTATCCAGCAAAACTCTCAATTAACATTGATGGAGAAACCAAGATATTCCGTGACAAAACCAAATTTACACAATATCTTCCCACAAATCCAGCACTACAAAGGATAATAAATGGTAAAGCCCAACATAAGGAGGCAAGCTATACGCTAGAAGAAGCAAGAAACTAATCGTCTTGGCAACAAAACAAAGAGAATGAAAGCACACAAACATAACCTCACATCCAAATATGAATATAACGGGAAGCAATAATCACTATTCCTTAATATCTCTCAATATCAATGGCCTCAACTCCCCAATAAAAAGACATAGATTAACAAACTGGATACACAACGAGGACCCTGCATTCTGCTGCCTACAGGAAACACACCTCAGAGACAAAAACAGATACTAACTCAAAATGAAAGGCTGGAAAACAACTTTCCAAGCAAATGGTCAGAAGAAGCAAGCTGGAGTAGCCATTCTAATATCAAATAAAATCAATTTCCAACTAAAAGTCATCAAAAAAGATAAGGAAGGACACTTCATATTCATCAAAGGAAAAATCCACCAAGATGAACTCTCAATCCTAAATATCTATGCCCCAAATACAAGGGCACCTACATACATAAAAGAAACCTTACTAAAGCTCAAAGCACACATTGCACCTCACACAATAATAGTGGGAGATTTCAACACACCACTCTCATCAATGGACATATCATGGAAACAGAAATTAAACAGAGATGTAGACAGACTAAGAGAAGTCATGAGCCAAATGGACTTAACGGATATTTATAGGACATTCTATCCTAAAGCAAAAGGATATACCTTCTTCTCAGCTCCTCATGGTACTTTCTCCAAAATTGACCATATAATTGATCAAAAAACGGGCCTCAACAGGTACAGAAAGATAGAAATAATCCCATGCGTGCTATCGGACCACCACGGCCTAAAACTGGTCTTCAATAACAATAAGGGAAGAATGCCCACATATACGTGGAAATTGAACAATGCTCTACTCAATGATAACCTGGTCAAGGAAGAAATAAAGAAAGAAATTAAAAACTTTTTAGAATTTAATGAAAATGAAGATACAACATACCCAAACTTATGGGACACAATGAAAGCTGTGCTAAGAGGAATACTCATAGCGCTGAGTGCCTGCAGAAAGAAACAGGAAAGAGCATATGTCACCAGCTTGACAGCACACCTAAAAGCTATAGAACAAAAAGAAGCAAATACACCCAGGAGGAGTAGAAGGCAGGAAATAATCAAACTCAGAGCTGAAATCAACCAAGTAGAAACAAAAAGGACCATAGAAAGAATCAACAGAACCAAAAGTTGGTTCTTTGAGAAAATCAACAAGATAGATAAACCCTTAGCCAAACTAACTAGAGGACACAGAGAGTGCGTCCAAATTAACAAAATCAGAAATGAAAAGGGAGACATAACTACAGATTCAGAGGAAATTCAAAAAATCATCAGATCTTACTATAAAAACCTATATTCAACAAAATTTGAAAATCTTCAGGAAATGGACAATTTCCTAGACAGATACCAGGTATCGAAGTTAAATCAGGAACAGATAAACCAGTTAAACAACCCCATAACTCCTAAGGAAATAGAAGCAGTAATTAAAGGTCTCCCAACCAAAAAGAGCCCAGGTCCAGACGGGTTTAGTGCAGAATTCTATCAAACCTTCATAGAAGACCTCATACCAATATTATCCAAACTATTCCACAAAATTGAAACAGATGGAGCACTACCGAATTCCTTCTACGAAGCCACAATTACTCTTATACCTAAACCACACAAAGACACAACAAAGAAAGAGAACTTCAGACCAATTTCCCTTATGAATATCGACGCAAAAATACTCAATAAAATTCTGGCAAACCGAATTCAAGAGCACATCAAAACAATCATCCACCATGATCAAGTAGGCTTCATCCCAGGCATGCAGGGATGGTTTAATATACGGAAAACCATCAACGTGATCCATTATATAAACAAACTGAAAGAACAAAACCACATGATCATTTCATTAGATGCTGAGAAAGCATTTGACAAAATTCAACACCCCTTCATGATAAAAGTCCTGGAAAGAATAGGAATTCAAGGCCCATACCTAAACATAGTAAAAGCCATATACAGCAAAAAAGTTGCTAACATTAAACTAAATGGAGAGAAACTTGAAGCAATCCCACTAAAATCAGGGACTAGACAAGGCTGCCCACTCTCTCCCTACTTATTCAATATAGTTCTTGAAGTTCTAGCCAGAGCAATCAGACGACAAAAGGAGATCAAGGGGATACAGATCAGAAAAGAAGAGGTCAAAATATCACTATTTGCAGATGACATGATAGTATATTTAAGTGATCCCAAAAGTTCCACCAGAGAACTACTAAAGCTGATAAACAACTTCAGCAAAGTGGCTGGGTATAAAATTAACTCAAATAAATCAGTTGCCTTCCTCTATACAAAAGAGAAACAAGCCGAGAAAGAAATTAGGGAAACGACACCCTTCATAATAGACCCAAATAATATAAAGTACCTCGGTGTGACTTTAACCAAGCAAGTAAAAGATCTGTACAATAAGAACTTCAAGACACTGAGGAAAGAAATTGAAGAAGACCTCAGAAGATGGAAAGATCTCCCATGCTCATGGATTGGCAGGATTAATATAGTAAAAATGGCCATTTTACCAAAAGCAATCTACAGATTCAATGCAATCCCCATCAAAATACCAATCCAATTCTTCAAAGAGTTAGACAGAACAATTTGCAAATTCATCTGGAATAACAAAAAACCCAGGATAGCTAAAGCTATCCTCAACAATAAAAGGACTTCAGGGGGAATCACTATCCCTGAACTCAAGCAGTATTACAGAGCAATAATGATAAAAACTGCATGGTATTGGTACAGAGACAGACAGATAGACCAATGGAATAGAATTGAAGACCCAGAAATGAACCCACACACCTATGGTCACTTGATTTTTGACAAAGGAGCCAAAACCATCCAATGGAAAAAAGATAGCATTTTCAGCAAATGGTGCTGGTTCAACTGGAGGGCAACATGTAGAAGAATGCAGATCGATCCATGCTTATCACCCTGTACAAAGCTTAAGTCCAAGTGGATCAAGGACCTCCACATCAAACCAGACACACTCAAACTAATAGAAGAAAAACTAGGGAAGCATCTGGAACACATGGGCACTGGAAAAAATTTCCTGAACAAAACACCAATGGCTTATGCTCTAAGATCAAGAATCGACAAATGGGATCTCATAAAACTGCAAAGCTTCTGTAAGGCAAAGGACACGGTGGTTAGGACAAAATGGCAACCAACAGATTGGGAAAAGATCTTTACCAATCCTACAACAGATAGAGGCCTTATATCCAAAATATACAAAGAACTCCAGAAGTTAGACCGCAGGGAAACAAATAACCCTATTAAAAAATGGGGTTCAGAGCTAAACAAAGAATTCACAGCTGAGGAATGCCGAATGGCTGAGAAACACCTAAAGAAATGTTCAACATCTTTACTCATAAGGGAAATGCAAATCAAAACAACCCTGAGATTTCACCTCACACCAGTGAGAATGGCTAAGATCAAAAACTCAGGTGACAGCAGATGCTGGCGAGGATGTGGAGAAAGAGGAACACTCCTCCATTGTTGGTGGGATTGCAGACTGGTAAAACCATTCTGGAAATCAGTCTGGAGGTTCCTCAGAAAATTGGACATTGAACTGCCTGAGGATCCAGCTATACCTCTCTTGGGCATATACCCAAAAGATGCCTCAACATATAAAAGAGACACGTGCTCCACTATGTTCATCGCAGCCTTATTTATAATAGCCAGAAAATGGAAAGAACCCAGATGCCCTTCAACAGAGGAATGGATACAGAAAATGTGGTACATCTACACAATGGAATATTACTCAGCTATCAAAAACAACGAGTTTATGAAATTCGTAGGCAAATGGTTGGAACTGGAAAATATCATCCTGAGTGAGCTAACCCAATCACAGAAAGACATACATGGTATGCACTCATTGATAAGTGGCTATTAGCCCAAATGCTTGAATTACCCTAGATCCCTAGAACAAACGAAACTCAAGACGGATGATCAAAATGTGAATGCTTCACTCCTTCTTTAAATGAGGAAAAAGAATACCCTTGGCTGGGAAGGGAGAGGCAAAGATTAAAACAGAGACTGAAGGAACACCCATTCAGAGCCTGCCCCACAGGTGGCCCATACATATACAGCCACCCAATTGGACAAGATGGATGAAGCAAAGAAGTGCAGACCGACAGGAGCCGGATGTAGATCGCTCCTGAGAGAAACAGCCAGAATACAGCAAATACAGAGGCGAATGCCAGCAGCAAACCACTGAACTAAGAATAGGTCCCCCGTTGAAGGAATCATGGAAAGAACTGGAAGAGCTTGAAGGGGCTCGAGACCCCAAAAGTACAACAATGTCAAGCAACCAGAGCTTCCAGGGACTAAGCCACTACCTAAATACTATACATGGACTGACCCTGGACTCTGACCCCATATGTAGCAATGAATATCCTAGTAAGAGCACCAGTGGAAGGGGAAGCCCTGGGTCCTGCTAAGACTGAACCCCCAGTGAACTAGACTATGGGGGGAGGGCGGCAATGGGGGGAGGGTTGGGAGGGGGACACCCATAAGGAGGGGAGGGGGGAGGGGGATGTTTGCCCAGAAACCGGGAAAGGGAATAAAAAAAAAGAAACAAAAAAAAAAAGAAAAAAAAAGAAATACTAATTAGAAGGAAGCTTAAGAAGAACATCAGGAACACTAAATATTTTGCAGTTTTCTCATGAACATATTTGTTATGTGGGTATATTGATGATATAAGAATTCATAAAACCATATGAAATTATATTGTATTAATATCTGTATTCTTTTCATATGTCAGTAAAATATTCTAATTAAAATAAAATTGTACGGCTGATGGGGTGGCTAGATAAAGTCACCTGTTGTTAAACCTGATGACCTGAGTTTGATATTCAGAACTCATATGGTGGAAGAGCAAACACCAATCCTCACAAGTTTCCCTCAGATTGCCACATATTACATCATTGTATGCTCCCTTCAAAGAAATAAATGAATATAATGAGGAGAATTTGCTTTAATACATGAAAATCTGTGTAAATACCATAGAAATGATAGATGGTCAAAAAGAAGCATTGATATATTACACTCTATACACTTAATTAGTAAGTGTCAAATATTTCGTCATATTAAAATGTTGGGTAGAAAGTGCCTATGAAAGGGTCATGAAAAGCAAGTGTTTGTTAGTGGTAAACTTTATTTTCAGCAACTAAAGAAATGGTTCCACTGGTAAAGTTTCTGCCAGCTAAGACATAGACCTGAGTTCAGATCCCCATTAACCACATGAAAGCCAAGTACAGCAGCATGTGTCTGTAACAGCACTGTGGCAGGAGAGTGCAAACAGACCCATGGAGCTTAGTTTCCAGCCACCCTAGCTAAATTGATGAGCTGCAGCTTCAGTGGAAAACCTCATAACAAAAAAGATAGAGGAAAAGCAAGGAGATACCTGCATTCAAATTCTGGCCTTCACACACACACACACACACACACACACACACACACACACACACACACATGCATGCATGCCTGTACAAACACATTTGCACAAGCACATAGGCATGTACACACACAGGGGCACACACATATCTACAGCATAAAAATGTATACAAATCACAAACTCACATATAAAGTTAATAATATACATTTTTAGAAAATAAATGTGATTTTCTTCATAAAAATAGTCAACTTTATGCAATTTAACTTAGAAAAAGAACATAGCAGATAATAAGGTGATGTCTTTAATATTTGGGGTTCTGTTTGTTTCTTTTTCTTTTCTCTTTCTTTCTTTCTTTCTTTCTTTCTTCCTTTCTTTCTTTTCTATTGTGCTGATCAGACCTGTATCCAGTATTTTTTTAAAGAAATTACCCCAGGTAACATTTATTCAGAAGTTATGCATCAGGTATGTTTGAAAAGTAGCTTAATGTGGTAATTCACTTGCTCTTGAAAATGATAACCAGTTTGGAGATGAGAAAAACAAGGTTGTTCTATGTCTCACAGTGGCAAAGTTGGAAATTACAATGTCTGTAAATTACCAGACTTATCTGGTATGCTTTTTAACATTTGATTTTTTCCTCTATATTACATTTAGCTAACATCCTCAATTTTATATAACTTTTGTGTTGTTTTTACTGCCTGGCAATTGCAAACATATGAAACTGTACACAAAAGAGTTAGTAGCAGTTCCACCCAATATCTACTGTTGTGTTTCCCAAGCAGAGTCTGTGACTCTTGTACACATTCGCTCTGTTTATATTTCACTAACAAAAAATCAAAGTGAATCATTATGTTTCTGCTGAAAGCATAAATTTATGATTAAATTATGACTTCAGGGGCACAATAGGACTATTTCAACTTTGCCAATACCTAAGAAATTATATGATAATTTCTTTGTTATTATTATTATTATTTCTTGATGATTATATGATTTGTTGACATTATGTAAATGTCAATTTAGCATTCAGAATTATTTTTTTATTAACTTGAGTATTTCTTATTTATATTTCGAGTGTTATTCCCTTTCCCGGTTTACGGGCCAACATCCCCCTAACCCCTCCCCCTCCCCTTCTTTATGGGTGTTCCCTTCCCCAATCTCCCCCCATTGCCTCCCTCCCCGCAACAATCTAGTTCACTGGGGGTTCAGTCTTAGCAGGACCCAGGGCTTCCCCTTACACTGGTGATCTTACTAGGATCAGAATTAATTTTTTAGTCAGTCATACAGGATGCCATAAGGAACTACCTATACTCAATGTACATGTGCTTATCCTAAGCTACAGTGTTATTATAATATGTTAAGATGATATAGTATAATGAGTATTGGATACTACAGGAAATTATACCGCATCACACTATAGATGATAATTTCTTTCAACTGTATATTATCAAAAGTTTCCCATAACAGGGGCAATGTCACACAAAAACTTACCAAGTGCTTAAATTTCCTTATTAACCACTGTAACCTGCCACATTTCCCAAGCCTTTGACATCAGCAAATTGTAGACAGATGTTGTTACCTCTTCCAGGCCTCATCCTTAACCTCTCTGGAGAGATCTCCTGACTATTTTATTCTGTTTGTTTTTCGGCATACTCATGGCCTGAAGTAAAGGGCTGAAACATGGTGAATCATGTGGTAGGAGAATTGTAATTCCTAACTCATTGGTAAGAGGAGTAATGTGTAGCCAGAAGCAACAGCCTTGGACTTTGTATAAAGGAAGCAAACTTTCATTATACTAAGCTACACAGAATTCCAGTTTCTCAGGTAGCCTCCCAGAGCTTAGATCATGCTGATTTATAACCTCATAACTAGTCAAAGTCAGAAAAAACTTTTTTCACTTTTCTGTTTCTTTCTGTATTTCAAATGAATGGAATTACCTTCTGAATTTTTTGGTGTGTGAATAGTGGTTTTTGTCAATGTACATATTAATTTCATTAGTTAGCTATTTGTATGAGGTTATAAATGCTTGAGGAAGCACTAACCAAAACAAAAGTGAGCATCTTGATAATTAGCTATATCAACCATATGGTACGGTCCTTATGTCAACCTATCCATCTGCTTCTCTTCACCTAAAGAAATTATCTTCCTGTATCCAACATGCATTTTTACTTTGTTTTTTAAAGGAACTTTTGCTGCATTTATAGATATTCCAGTAAAGAATATACATTTTCAACTTCAAATGTTTTAACTTCATAAAATAGTACCAGTTCCAATTCTGGGTAAAATGCAGTAGATGTATTTCATTCTTTCTCTCCTTTGGAACATAAGTTTAGAACCTGGACAGAATGGAGGGAATATGTATTTTAAAACATTGAAGATGAAATTGCAGGAAGCAGTTTTTAAGTGAATGCTGGAATTTAAAGCAGTCCTAAGTTTACTCACAGTTTAACTTTGTTTTTCTGTTTTATAATGCCCAACTTGAAACAAGGAAAAGCAAAATCTGAAAATCAGCAACAAAGGCCAGACCTACAACACTCCAGGTACTATGGTCCTCTAGCTCAAAGGATTAAGAAAAACATGTTCTTCCTTCCTTCCTCCCTTCCTTCCTTCCTTCCTTCCTTCCTTCCTTCCTTCCTTCCTTCCCTCCTCCTTTCTTCTTTTTTTCTTTCCTACCCATGTGTGTGTGTGTGTGTGTGTGTGTGTGTGTGTGTGTGTGTGTGTGGTAGGTGACACATGCACATGAGTGTTGGGGAAGGGGTCCCCTTATGTATCCAAAGGTCAGAGCATGATGCCATGTGAACTCCTCTGTTGCCTCATGCCTGCAAAGCAAAGCTTTCTGACTGACCTACATTCTTAGTCTACTATATATTCTACCGGTAATCTGATGTATACTTACAGGGCTGGAGAGACATTTCAGCACTTAGAAACACCTGTTCTTGCAGAGGACCTAAGTTTGGTTCCCAGCATCCACTTAATGGCTCACAGCAAACCATCATTCCAATTTTAAAGAATTGAGCATTCTCATGTGGACTCTATGGGCACCAGGCATGCATTCATGTACTGTCGGTACATAAATGTAGACAAAACAGCCATACAAATAAAACAAAAAGAAATGTTTAAAAAGAGATATGGATATATCCTTAATTTTTTTATTTTTGATGTGCTCAAACATGAAGCTTCAGTTTTAATTTTCCTGAATTTATACTGAACACAGTTTTATTGGAGTTAAATTTGAGCATTCCTTTTTTTTTTCTTCTCACACAATACATTGCCACCACAGCCTTCTCTCTCTCTCTCTCTCCTCTTTCCACCATATGTGTGTGTGTGTGTGTGTGTGTGTGTGTGTGTGTGTCTGTGTGTGTGTGTGTGTGTGTGTATACAAAAGATCTATCACAGGCCTATGAATGCTCTGTGATTGCTGCTTCAGTCTCTGTGAGCTCTGTGAGTCCTGCTTTGTGATTTTGTGGGCTGTGTTCTACTGGTATTCTTGACCGTTCTAGCTCCCACCCTCAAGGCCTGCCAACTATTTGGTTTCGGGTTTCGGTATCTGCTTCCATCAGTTGCACTGATGACAATTATGCTAGGCACCAACCTAGGAGTATAGAAGAATAACATTAGAAATCATTTTGTTAACACTTGAAATGTATATAAGAAATACTCAAGTTAATAAAAAAAATTAAAAAAAAGAAATCATTTTGTTTGTTTGCTTGTTTGTCAATAGTGCTTGATTCTACTCCAGGTCTCTGTGCCATCTGGCTTCCAGTTCTTGGCAGTGCCTGACATGGACTTCTTCTCATGAAATGGGCTTCAAGTTACATTAGTCATTGTTTGGTGACTTCCAAAAGCTAAGAACCACCATTACCTCCAATACATCTCACAGACAGGACAGATTTTAGGTCAAAAATTTTGTGCCTGGGTTGGTGTCCCAGTACTACCACTGGGAGACTAGCCTGGTTACAGAAGATGGCCAATTCTGGCTCTATATTCTCCCAATACAAGGAGTCATCGCAAGGGTCACTCTCGTTGTTTCCACGAAGTTTCCACTGCACAGTGGGGCTTCCCTTTGCTCTCTCTAAAGCTCTTCATTTCCAGTTGTCTCTCCCTATACTTTCTCCTTCCATCCCACCCTCCCTTACTTGATTCCTCCTGTCTCTATCCCCACCTGCAAACTCTATTCTATTTCTCCTTCCCAGGGAGACCTATGTATCCCCCCTCCCCAGAGCCCTCCTTATTACTTAGCCTCTCTGGGTCTGTGGATTGTAGTGTGATTATCTTTTACTTAACAGTTAATATCCACGTATAAATGAGTACATACTGTATTTGTCTTTCTGTGTCTCAGTTACTTTGCTCAGGATGATTTTTTTCTAGTTTCATTCATTTGCAAATTTCATGATTTTGTTTAAATAGCTGAGTAGTGCTGCATTGAGTAAATATACTGCTTTCTTTATCCATTCTTTGATTGAGGGACATCTTGGTTGTTTCTAGTTTCTGGCTATTATAAACCTGCTATGAATATAGTTGAGCTCGTATTCTTGAGGTATTGTGGAGCACCCTTTGGATATATGGCCAGGAGTGGTTTAGCTGGGTCTTCAGGTAGAGCTATTCGCAATTCTCTGAGGAAATGACATGTTGATTTCTACAGTTGCTGTCCAAGTTTGCACTCCTACCAGCAATAACAGAATGTTCCCCTTGCTCCAAATTCTCAACATCATGATCTGTCACTTGTGCTATTCAGCTTAGCTATTTTGATGGGTGTAAGATAGAGTCTCCTAGTAGTTTTGATTTGCATTTCCATAATGACTAAGGATGTTGAGCCTTTAAGTATTTCTCAGTCATTTGAGTTTCTTCAATAGAGAAATCTGTTTCCATCTACACACCATTTTTAAATTATATTATTATTTTTTAAATATTTGTTTTCTGTCCTCTATCAGATATAGAGTTGTAAAAAATAAAAATCCCATTATGTAGTCTGCTGCTTTCTACAAATGCCAGTGTACTTTCCCTTACCAAAGAATTTCACTTTCGTGAGACTTAGTTATTGTCTATCTTAATTCCTATGCTATCAGTATTATGTTCATAATTCCTTCTCTGCTAGTACATACAAGGATATCCTCCATTTTCTCTTTTATCAGGGTCAACATGTCTGGATTTATGTTGAAGTATTTGGTCCACTTGGACTTGTGTTTTGTTCAAGGTGATAAAGATTGATCTATTTGTATCCTTCTACATGTAGCCATCCAGTTTGACCACCGGCATGTCTTTAAGATTCTGTCCTTTTTCCAATACGTATTTCTGGCTTCTTTATCAAAAGTAAAGTGTCTATAGGAGTGTGTAATTATGTCTGGTTTCTTGATTTGATTCTATTGATCAATGTGTTTGTTTTTATGCCAATACCATGTGATTTTTATATTATTATTATAGCTCTGTAGTACAGCTTAAAATAAGGGATGGTGGAACCTGTGGAAATTCTTTTATTGTTCAAGGCTATTTTAGAATTTCTTCATTGACTAATATGTTAACAACTTTTTCTGAATGATATACCAACAAATCAATATATTCCCCAGTGATGAAGATACTATTATATGCTATATTCTGAACCCTCCAACAACAGTCTTGGTAATTTTGTTACTTGGTATTATTTTTCCTTAAGATTTATTTTATTTTATGTGTTTGTCTGCATATATGTCTGTTGTAGATTTAAAGTTTTCAAACTCTACATTTAATAAGGATTCGTAAATGCTTTAACCTCCCTTGTAGTTCCCTACCCACCAGAGATCATAGGAAAGAAAGGTTATTAGGATATGGGGTAATTGAACTTGTTTACAAAGTGTTCTTTGGAGCAAATCCAATCTGCATTGTCCAGATATAACCAGCAGCAGTCCAGTTCAGTAGTGTCAGGAAAGCAAAGAGAAATCAGCAATGGTGGCATGTCCCAGCAGAAACAGACAGGCCTCCACTGAATCAGCATGAGTCAACAGGGAAAGGAATGACCAGGACCAGCAGAGATATCAGAAAAAGTTCTGTGCAGTGCCTTTCTCAACAAAGTGAAGATCACCAAAGACAAAACTTGAGATCAATGAAGCTTGCAATGCTAGCTGTACAAGCCCCCGATCCTATTACTGTCCTTTGGATCCTATTTATACTCCATCCAAACATCACATGTCCTTCCAAGGGTCTTGCCTCAGCAAAACACCACATGAATCCATCTTAACGAAATTCCACATGAGTCTGAATAAGCTGGCATCACTCTGCCAATTGGCCTGAGTCCAAGAAAAAAGCAAGAAGCCACCAGAACACCACCAGATGTTTTTGGTGCATTTCTATGAAGCGATGACAAATGATGACCACTAAGGAGTACCAATACCATCCAGATCAACCACTATCTGTTGGGTTATATTTATATTCCTTATCATCATCATGTGTCCTTTTACATGTTTGCTTTTTCTAAACATCTTTTCATCCATGTCTGTTTCAAGAGACCATCCTTTGATATAACTGACGTTCCAAAGAAACCATAAACTTCCACTACAGTCAGTGTACCATGTTTGATGCCCAAAGAGGTAAAAAGAAATGGTCACACACCCTGAAACAGTGTATCAGATGGTTGTGAACCATCATCTTGGAATTGAACCTTGGTCCTTTGCAAGAATAACAAGTGGTCTTAACCACTGAGCCAATTTTGTAGCTCTGTTACCTGTTAATATTTGTTAATTTGCTATTTGTTTATTTTCATATATGCTGAGCTGTTTATTGAATAACATGTGAAAAATCAAACATGCATTAAAATATCTAATCTTGATAAAGAGTATATAATATATGAATTTAACTTATGGGTTGTAGATGTCTGAAAGCTCTTTTATATGTTTACAAATGTTGTAAAGCACTTTACTTACTTGGTCACCTGAATCTTGTTTATGTCACAACTCTCCTACTGCAATTTTTAATATCTTCTTATGCTATATAATACAACAAAGAGGTTTATTTTGATTGGGACATTACTAATAGTCTTATTTACCAATAGTTCCACTTTCAAGTCCTGTGTATCTGCGTGTACGTGTGTGTGTGTGTGCACTCACGTGCGTGCAGGCATGCAAGTGTAGAAGTGTAGTTGTGTAGTGTAGATTTAGTGTTTTATCACTCAGTTAATACCCCAATATTTTATGTCAATGTTTGAATGTCCAAATATTTTGTGGATTATAAAATTGAAAGCTGTCTGTGCTTTTTCTTTAGTGTATATGTCTGAGAATTTACTATTTTATGTTTTTATATTTTATATTTATTATAATAATAACATCTTTGTTTATCATCTTATTTTCTATCATGTTGATTTCTTATTACAATATTTTCTCTGACCTTCCCCCAACATCTCATTTTATCCTAACTCTGAATGAAGTGAAGCTATGTATTACTTAGAGCACTTTCAGGTCTCATCTACCCTACTTTCCAGCACCAATCATGATAATGAATCTGGTACCCTAGATTTTATTTTAAATGTGGTTCAAGGACCAGAAGCACCTGGAGACTTACAAAAATTGCTGAACCTTAGTTCCCATTTTCCATCTACTGAATAAGAATTTACAGGTAAACAAAAGCACCAGGTGTTCATATCCAAAATGAAGTTTGAGTGTCGAAACTAGACTATAAATCGTTGGGCCTTGTAAATGTTTACTTTTTTATTTCTTTTTCTTATTTTAAAATCACAGTGATGATTCTAAGTGTACTTATTTATATTTGCTTCATGCTGCTCTTCTGAAGCTTATAGATTTGTTTTTCCTTTAGTACTTAACTAAAAGCATTTTAAAGGAATCTTTGTTTAGCACAGCTTTTGACATATTGTGTGCTTGAGAATATTTTTACCCTGTCTTCTCCTTTAAAAGACAGTTTTCAGATATGAAATACTATGCTCAAAGTTAATTTTACTTCAGTCCTTGAAAAACATCCATTTGCATCTGGTACTGTTAAAAAACCTGACATCAATCAGATTTTTCTTCCTTTGTATGTCACCTGTTCTTTTTCTTTTGTAAATGCATAGAATTTCCTTTGTCTTTGAATTCTTATACTTTATTATTATACTGTGTTCAGATCTAAATTCTCTTTCTATCTCTCCATCTCTCTTTCTCTGTATTTTCTATCTTTTTTATTCTACTCCCTTCTCTCTCTCTCTCTCTCTCTCTCTCTCTCTCTCTCTCTCTCTCTCTCTCTGTGTGTGTGTGTGTGTGTGTGTGTGTGTGCGTGTGTGTGTGTGTGTGTGTGTGTGTGTGTGCGCATATGTTTGAGGTGGGGGTGGGTGGGGGTGTTTAGGGACTGAACTGAGTACAGTATTTTGTTCATAATAATAATTGTATTAGTTGTAGTAGTAGTAGTCATTGTCATCATAATAGTAGTAGAAGTAGTAATAGAAGTAGTAATAGTACTCTACCACAGACCTCCATCCCTTCTTGTTTATGAGGTGAGAGAGTCTCTCTCTCTGTAGCTCAGGCTAGATTGAAACTTTCTATGAAGGTATCTAAGGCTGGCTTGGAACTTCTGATTTTTCAGTCTTCAACTGGCAGTGTTGAGAGTACATAGATGTACCACCAGACCCAGAATTCTAGATCCTTTTATTTATTTTTTTATTTTAGTATTTTCTAGGTCCTTTTGACTTGCAGTCTTTTGAAAAGTCCTGTGTACTCAAATACTTCTTCTTTAGTGTTTTCTTTTTTTTCTGAAAACATTTATGTTTCCACTGCCACTTTCTCTTGGCTATTTTTTTTTGTATTTCTATCTTCCTCAACCTGGTATTTAAATGTATTTTTTCTTCATGTTGTGTTCTTCATCTCAGAACTCTTCATTTCAAACATTTTATGCACATTTTAAGAATAATTATGTATATATATGTATATATATATATGTACCTACTCTGGAAACCAATAATCCAGGACATAATTCACCTTTAAAATATCAGTACACATCAGAACTCTATTATTTTGACTTGCAGATCAATACTTACTGACTAGCCTGTCAAGCAGCACAGAGGCACATCACCCAATGTGTTCAGTCCCAGGCCCTATGAATTTAACAGAGTAGGAAAGACTGCATGTGGATGACACCATCACAGGCAAGGTCAAGTGATTCTGCAGGCCCCTGTTACAGTTTATATTTCCATCACCACTATCAGAGGAAACAGGCATAGTTTGTAGGTTTAGACAAGTAGGGTAACATGAATAGTGGAAATTATTTTATGTTGTACTATTTTCACTAGTCCAGCCCTACAGGAGAATTGAATTTCAATGGTTTGATTTTTATCCTTGTGGACTGAAAGACTTTCCACATGATAAGCTAGAGAGATAAACCAACTGAATGAAAAGAAAAATAACATGATTACTCCTAGGTATGCTGGAGGAAGCGATTTATTGGAGATAAAAGTGAAAGCAGAGCCAGTGGCAAAAGTCTGGGAGAATCCAGAGAGATTGTGGCCAGACTGTCCTGGGCTCTGTGAGAGAGGGTGAGCCAGTGACCAAAGGGGCAGCCTGGGGCAAAAGACAGGCCAAGAGCTTGATGTAGCCAAACTGGCTACATCATATATGGGAAAGCATAGCTGGGAGAAGGACAAGCCAGACCCTGAGCTGGAAAAGTTTATCGGGAGTCGGGGTCAGGGAGGTGAGGTAGGTTATGCCAACAACTCAGTAACAGATAGGAGCTGATGGATACTGGGAGAACCTGACAGGCAAGTCCATATTGATATGTTAAATATGCACCTCAGGCTTTTCTTTCATTTTGAGACTTATCTGCACACAAAGGCACATACACAAACACACATCAGACATATACATACACCCTACACACTCTACACAACACACACATGATAAAGATATATATATACACACCACACACCATTATATACATATCACACTCATGTATACATCACATGTACACATGTAACATAAACACACCCAACACACCATAAACATACTCCAACATATATACACACATACATTCTCACCACACACACATACTAGACATATACAACATGACACACAATCCACACACAAAATACACACCAAACACAACACATACCACAGACACACACACACACAACATACAACAAGCATACAATTAAACATACAATAAAATCTTAAAAACAAAAGCCTTTCCACATGAGTGAGTATATTAAGCTTCCTGAGTCAAAAAGACTTTTAAAACTTTGCAATTGCTTCCAGCTGCCTAAAAAAGATTCACTTGATTGCCCTCACTCCTTCAGTCTGCAAAAAGGCAAAACTGCATAAAGAATTTACCTGTCCAATCACCATCCTATGATAAAATTTTAACCCTCTTTCTTAGAGTACTTGTAACAAGTACTCTAGTTTTTTGTCACAAGCAAGCAAACAACACAAAAAGCATACAATTTCTTCTCCCACTGTGAGATGTTTGTGTGCTGCCTTAGAGGGTGTTTTTCTTTGAAATGCAGTCAGAGAAAGGACATTCTATCTCCAAGATTCCATGGAATGGTCATAGCCTAAACTTCATAAAAGTAAATGAGCAGGAACTAGAGCCAGTTCTATAGTTCATCAAGTAAACTTCTTATTATCCACCTCTTATCTTTTTTTCTTGCACCTGCTCTCCTGTTTTTCTCTCTACTGCTTTTTTCCCCTTGTAAGACAGCAGCCATTTCTGAACAGATTGTAATTGAGCCCTGCTCTTTCCATTACTGAAGTGGTTATTGAATACTCAACAAACCTCTTTATTTGCCATTTCTGTTGACTTTGACCACACAAGTCCTGAATAGAGAAAAGAATAAGCACAAAGCTAGAGGAAAGAAGAACCAAAAGTGGTACTCCTATAGTTTTTCTCCCTCCCCTTCCCCATATGCTGTCACATTTTTCTCCACAAGTTCTTCTGCCTTCCAACCTGTCTCTGTCTTGAAGTCTTCATGCTTCACAACTTATGTTGTGAAGTCTGGAACTTTAATCAAGTACTAAAACAAGTTTATATCTTATTATTTCCAGAGCTAGGGAGATAAGCTTTTGCCTATGTAAGCTATGTAAACTTCTGAGACTTGGCTTTATTTACATAATTTCCAGAAAAAAAAGAAGAAAACACACCAAGAAGAGTACCTGGCAGGAAATAATTAAACACAGGGCTGAAATCAATCAATTAGATACAAAAGAACAATACAAATAATCAACAAAACCAAGAGTTGGTTTTTTGAGAAAATCAACAAGATATATAAATCATTAGCTGAACTAACTAACTAATAAGAAAGAGTATTCAAATTAACAGAAACAGAAAAAATGGGGATTTACAACAGACATTGAGGAAAGCCAGAGAATTATAAAGAGATCTAAAACAAACAAAAAATCAAAAACAAAAACAATAAAACCCTTTATTCCACAAAATTGGAAAATCTAAAAGAAATGGAGAATTTTCTCAATTGATATTATTTAGGAAAGTTAAATAAAGATCAAATAAGCAGTTTAAACAGACCTAAACTCCCAGTGAAATAGAAGCAGTCATTAAAGTTTCCCAATTCAAACAATAAGAACAACAGCAACAAAACAAACAAACAAACAAAAAGGCCAGATCAGATGGTTTTAGCACAGACTTACAGAGTTAAGTCAATATTCTCCAAATTTCCCACAAAATAGAAAAAATAAAAATCAGCATTGTCCAATACCTTCTATGGGGCCACAGTTACCCTGATACAGAAATCATACAATGGTACAACAAAGATAGAACATTATAGACCTATTTTCTCTATGAAATAGATTAAAAATACTTAATAAAATACCTATACACTGAGTCCAAGAAGAACATCCACTGTAATAAGGTAGGCTTCATTCCATAGATGCAAGGATAATTTAATATATGAAAATCAGTATGTGAAAATTACCATGTAAACAAACAACAAAAAAACATACATGCTGATATCATTAGTTGCAGAAAAGACCTTTGACAAAATTCAACACACCTTTGTGATAAAAGTCTTAGAGAGATTAGGAATTCAAGGGACATATATAAACATAATAAAGGCAATTTATAGCAAGCACATAACTAACTAACTTAATGGAGAAAAACTAAACAACAATTTCTTTAAAATAGGGAACAAGAAAAGATTGTCCACTTTCTCAATACCTGTAGGATGATGTCATTATGCAACAAGGTGGGTCCAGGATAGGGTAAGCTATCATTGGATGAGAAGGAAGGGTGGGCAGGGAAGAGTCGAGGAAGGAGAGAGGAAGAAGAAGGGGGATCAAGATGGAATCTACGGAGGAGGATGGTTCAGATTTAGGTGAATAGATCGCTTTTATCTTGACTAGGTGGGCAGTTTGTATCTTTATCAATTGGCAGTGAACTTATTGTGTGAATGAATTGTGGACTGAGAATTTAGCACGTAAATCTAATTGCTAAATTACAAGTTTCTGGAACTTTGATTTTACTGGGCTAAAGAGAAGTGTGTGAAAGAAATGGCTGAGAGGCAGTTAGAACTTGCGGATCTGGTTCTGTTGCGCACATGGAGTGGGCCTGCAGAACTGTGAGCCAAGTGTGGTAACTACCGACTAGGGGATTGCACAGAGAGGAAGACAGCCAGGAGAAGGCAGCTTGTGGACAGAGAGGTAGAGTAGTACCCGCAGTAAGTGGATCTGGCTCTCAGGAACTGATAGAAAACGTTTTTCTCATTATTTTTTTACTGCAACAAACACCTATCCAATATAGTACCTGAAGTCTTAACTACAGCAATATGGGAACTGAAGGAGATCAAAGGAACACAAATTAAAAAGGAAGAAATCAAATTATCTTTATTTGTGGATAATATGATAGTATATGTAAGTGACCCAAAAATTCTTCTAGGGGGAAGTCCCACACCCGAGGATCCCAGCCCGCAGCAGCTCTCTACTCCCAGACCCGGTGAGAGAGAGACCCAACCACCTGGTCAGGTGGGCACTCCTGAGGCTGCAGAGCGGAAGAGACCACCAACACTGCTCACCACTGCCCACATCCCTGGCCCAAGAGGAAACTGTATAAGGCCTCTGGGCTCCCGTGGGGGAGGGCCCAGGAGCAGCAGGACACCTGCCAGAGACACCTCCGGACCCTGAAGGAAACAGACCGGATAAACAGTTCTCTGCACCCAAATCCCGTGGGAGGGAGAGCTAAACCTTCAGAGAGGCACACAAGCCTGGGAAACCAGAAGAGACTGCTCCCTGCACACACATCTCAGACGCCAGAGGAAAAAGCCAAAGACCATCTGGAACCCTGGTGCACTGAAGCTCCCGGAAGGGGCGGCACAGGTCTTCCTGGTTGCTGCCGCTGCAGAGAGCCCCTGGGCAGCACCCCACGAGCGAACCTGAGCCTCGGGACCACAGGTAAGACCAAATTTTCTGCTGCAAGAAAGCTGCCTGGTCAACTCAAGACACAGGCCCACAGGAACAGCTGAAGACCTGTAGAGAGGAAAAACTACACGCCTGAAAGCAGAACACTCTGTCCCCATAACTGACTGAAAGAGAAGAAAACAGGTCTACAGCACTCCTGACACACAGGCTTATAGGACAGTCTAGCCACTGTCAGAAATAGCAGAACAAAGTAACACTAGAGATAATCTGATGGCGAGAGGCAAGCGCAGGAACCCAAGCAACAGAAACCAAGACTACATGCCATCATCGGAGCCCAATTCTCCCACCAAAACAAACATGGAATATCCAAACACACCAGAAAAGCAAGATCTAGTTTCAAAATCATATTTGATCATGATGCTGGAGGACTTCAAGAAAGACATGAACACACTTAGGGAAGCACAGGAAAACATTAATAAACAAGTAAAAGCCTACAGAGAGGAATCGCAAAAATCCCTGAAAGAATTCCAGGAAAACACAATCAAACAGTTGAAGGAATTAAAAATGGAAATAGAAGCAATCAAGAAAGAACACATGGAAACAACCCTGGATATAGAAAACCAAAAGAAGAGACAAGGAGTTGTAGATACAAGCTTCACCAACAGAATACAAGAGATGGAAGAGAGAATCTCAGGAGCAGAAGATTCCATAGAAATCATTGACTCAACTGTCAAAGATAATGTAAAGTGGAAAAAGCTACTGGTCCAAAACATACAGGAAATCCAGGATTCAATGAGAAGATCAAACCTAAGGATAATAGGTATAGAAGAGAGTGAAGACTACCAGCTCAAAGGACCAGTAAATATCTTCAACAAAATCATAGAAGAAAACTTCCCTAACCTAAAAAAAGAGATACCCATAGACATACAAGAAGCCTACAGAACTCCAAACAGATTGGACCAGAAAAGAAACACCTCCCGTCACATAATTGTCAAAACACCAAACGCACAAAATAAAGAAAGAATATTAAAAGCAGTAAGGGAAAAAGGTCAAGTAACATATAAAGGGAGACCTATCAGAATCACACCAGACTTCTCGCCAGAAACTATGAAGGCCAGAAGATCCTGGACTGATGTTATACAGACCCTAAGAGAACACAAATGCCAGCCCAGGTTACTGTATCCAGCAAAACTCTCAATTAACATTGATGGAGAAACCAAGATATTCCATGACAAAACCAAATTTACACAATATCTTTCTACAAATCCAGCACTACAAAGGATAATAAATGGTAAAGCCCAACATAAGGAGGCAAGCTATACCCTAGAAGAAGCAAGAAACTAATCTTCTTGGCAACAAAACAAAGAGAATGAAAGCACACAAACATAACCTCACATCCAAATATGAATATAACGGGAAGCAATAATCACTATTCCTTAATATCTCTCAATATCAATGGCCTCAACTCCCCAATAAAAAGACATAGATTAACAAACTGGATACGCAACGAGGACCCTGCATTCTGCTGCCTACAGGAAACACACCTCAGAGACAAAGACAGACACTTCCTCAGAGTGAAAGGCTGGAAAACAACTTTCCAAGCAAATGGTCAGAAGAAGCAAGCTGGAGTAGCCATTCTAATATCAAATAAAATCAATTTCCAACTAAAAGTCATCAAAAAAGATAAGGAAGGACACTTCATATTCATCAAAGGAAAAATCAACCAAGATGAACTCTCAATCCTAAATATCTATGCCCCAAATAAAAGGGCACCTACATACGTAAAAGAAACCTTACTAAAGCTCAAAACACACATTGCACCTCACACAATAATAGTGGGAGATTTCAACACCCCACTCTCATCAATGGACAGATCATGGAAACAGAAATTAAACAGTGATGTCGACAGACTAAGAGAAGTCATGAGCCAAATGGACTTAACGGATATTTATAGAACATTCTATCCTAAAGCAAAAGGATATACCTTCTTCTCAGCTCCTCATGGTACTTTCTCCAAAATTGACCATATAATTGGTCAAAAAACGGGCCTCAACAGGTACAGAAAGATAGAAATAATCCCATGCGTGCTATCGGACCACCACGGCCTAAAACTGGTCTTCAATAACAATAAGGGAAGAATGCCCACATATACGTGGAAATTGAACAATGCTCTGCTCCATGATAACCTGGTCAAGGAAGAAATAAAGAAAGAAATTAAAAACTTTTTAGAATTTAATGAAAATGAAGATACAACATACTCAAACTTATGGGACACAATGAAAGCTGTGCTAAGAGGAAAACTCATAGCGCTGAGTGCCTGCAGAAAGAAACAGGAAAGAGCATATGTCAGCAGCTTGACAGCACACCTAAAAGCTCTAGAACAAAAAGAAGCAATTACACCCAGGAGGAGTAGAAGGCAGGAAATAATCAAACTCAGAGCTGAAATCAACCAAGTAGAAACAAAAAGGACCATAGAAAGAATCAACAGAACCAAAAGTTGGTTCTTTGAGAAAATCAACAAGATAGATAAACCCTTAGCCAGACTAACGAGAGGACACAGAGAGTGTCTCCAAATTAACAAAATCAGAAATGAAAAGGGAGACATAACTACAGATTCGGAGGAAATTCAAAAAATCATCAGATCTTACTATAAAAACCTATATTCAACAAAATTTGAAAATCTTCAGGAAATGGACAATTTCCTAGACAGATACCAGGTATCGAGGTTAAATCAGGAACAGATAAACCAGTTAAACAACCCCATAACTCCTAAGGAAATAGAAGCAGTCATTAAAGGTCTCCCAACCTAAAAGAGCCCAGGTCCAGACGGGTTTAGTGCAGAATTCTATCAAACCTTCATAGAAGACCTCATACCAATATTATCCAAACTATTTTACAAAATTGAAACAGATGGAGCCCTACCGAATTCCTTCTACGAAGCCACAATTACTCTTATACCTAAACCACACAAAGACCCAACAAAGAAAGAGAACTTCAGACCAATTTCCCTTATGAATATCGACGCAAAAATACTCAATAAAATTCTGGCAAACCGAATTCAAGAGCACATCAAAACAATCATCCACCATGATCAAGTAGGCTTCATCCCAGGCATGCAGGGATGGTTTAATATACGGAAAACCATCAACGTGATCCATCATATAAACAAACTGAAAGAACAAAACAACATGATCATTTCATTAGATGCTGAGAAAGCATTTGACAAAATTCAACACCCCTTCATGATAAAAGTCCTGGAAAGAATAGGAATTCAAGGCCCATACCTAAACATAGTAAAAGCCATATACAGCAAACCAGTTGCTAACATTAAACTAAATGGAGAGAAACTTGAAGCAATCCCACTAAAATCAGGTACTAGACAAGGCTGCCCACTCTCTCCCTACTTATTCAATATAGTTCTTGAAGTTCTAGCCAGAGCAATCAGACAACAAAAGGAGATCAAAAGGATACAGATCGGAAAAGAAGAGGTCAAAATATCACTATTTGCAGATGACATGATAGTATATTTAAGTGATCCCAAAAGTTCCACCAGAGAACTACTAAAGCTGATAAACAACTTCAGCAAAGTGGCTGGGTATAAAATTAACTCAAATAAATCAGTTGCCTTCCTCTATACAAAAGAGAAACAAGCCGAGAAAGAAATTAGGGAAACGACACCCTTCATAATAGACCCAAATAATATAAAGTACCTCGGTGTGACTTTAACCAAGCAAGTAAAAGATCTGTACAATAAGAACTTCAAGACACTGAGGAAAGAAATTGAAGAAGACCTCAGAAGATGGAAAGATCTCCCATGCTCATGGATTGGCAGGATTAATATAGTAAAAATGGCCATTTTACCAAAAGTGATCTACAGATTCAATGCAATCCCCATCAAAATACCAATCCAATTCTTCAAAGAGTTAGACAGAACAATTTGCAAATTCATCTGGAATAACAAAAAACCCAGGATAGCTAAAGCTATCCTCAACAATAAAAGAACTTCAGGGGGAATCACTATCCCTGAACTCAAGCAGTATTACAGAGCAATAGTGAAAAAAACTGCATGGTATTGGTACAGAGACAGACAGATAGACCAATGGAATAGAATTGAAGACCCAGAAATGAACCCACACACCTATGGTCACTTGATTTTTGACAAAGGAGCCAAAACCATCCAATGGAAAAAAGATAGCATTTTCAACAAATGGTGCTGGATCAACTGGAGGGCAACATGTAGAAGAATGCAGATCGATCCATGCTTATCACCCTGTACAAAGCTTAAGTCCAAGTGGATCAAGGACCTCCACATCAAACCAGACACACTCAAACTAATAGAAGAAAAACTAGGGAAGCATCTGGAACACATGGGCACTGGAAAAAATTTCCTGAACAAAACACCAATGGCTCATGCTCTAAGATCAAGAATCGACAAATGGGATCTCATAAAACTGCAAAGCTTCTGTAAGGCAAAGGACACTGTGGTTAGGACAAAACGGCAACCAACAGATTGGGAAAAGATCTTTACCAATCCTACAACAGATAGAGGCCTTATATCCAAAATATACAAAGAACTCAAGAAGTTAGACCGCAGGGAAACAAATAACCCTATTAAAAAATGGGGTTCAGAGCTAAACAAAGAATTCACAGCTGAGGAATGCCGAATGGCTGAGAAACACCTAAAGAAATGTTCAACATCTTTAGTCATAAGGGAAATGCAAATCAAAACAACCCTGAGATTTCACCTCACACCAGTGCGATTGGCTAAGATCAAAAACTCAGGTGACAGCAGATGCTGGCGAGGATGTGGAGAAAGAGGAACACTCCTCCATTGTTGGTGGGATTGCAGACTGGTAAAACCATTCTGGAAATCAGTCTGGAGGTTCCTCAGAAAATTGGACATTGAACTGCCTGAGGATCCAGCTATACCTCTCTTGGGCATATACCCAAAAGATGCCTCAACATATAAAAGAGACACGTGCTCCACTATGTTCATCGCAGCCTTATTTATAATAGCCAGAAAATGGAAAGAACCCAGATGCCCTTCAACAGAGGAATGGATACAGAAAATGTGGTACATCTACACAATGGAATATTACTCAGCTATCAAAAACAACGAGTTTATGAAATTCGTAGGCAAATGGTTGGAACTGGAAAATATCATCCTGAGTGAGCTAACCCAATCACAGAAAGACATACATGGTATGCACTCATTGATAAGTGGCTATTAGCCCAAATGCTTGAATTACCCTAGATCCCTAGAACAAACGAAACTCAAGACGGATGATCAAAATGTGAATGCTTCACTCCTTCTTTAAATGAGGATAAAGAATACCCTTGGCAGGGAAGGGAGAGGCAAAGATTAAAACAGAGACTGAAGGAACACCCATTCAGAGCCTGCCCCACATGTGGCCCATACATATACAGCCACCCAATTAGACAAGATGGATGAAGCAAAGAAGTGCAGACCGACAGGAGCCGGATGTAGATCGCTCCTGAGAGACACAGCCAGAATACAGCAAATATAGAGGCGAATGCCAGCAGCAAACCACTGAACTGAGAATAGGTCCCCTATTGAAGGAATCAGAGAAAGAACTGGAAGAGCTTGAAGGGGCTCGAGACCCCAAAAGTACAGCAATGCCAAGCAACCAGAGCTTCCAGGGACTAAGCCACTACCTAAAGACTATACATGGACTGACCCTGGACTCTGACCCCGTAGGTAGCAATGAATATCCTAGTAAGAGCACCAGTGGAAGGGGAAGCCCTGGGTCCTGCTAAGACTGAACCCCCAGTGAACTAGTCTATGGGCGGAGGGCGGCAATGGGGGGAGGGTTGGGAGGGGAACACCCATAAGGAAGGGGAGGGGGGAGGGGGATGTTTGCCCGGAAACCGGGAAAGGGAATAACACTGGAAATGTATATAAGAGGGGCTGGGGATTTAGCTCAGTGGTAGAGCGCTTACCTAGGAAGCACAAGGCCCTGGGTTCGGTCCCCAGCTCCGAAAAAAAGAACCAAAAAAAAAAAAAAAGAAATGTATATAAGAAATACTCAAGTTAATAAAAAAAAAAAGAGGCCATACAAGAAAGGTAAAAAAAAAAAAATTCTTCTAGGGAACTCCTACATTTAATAAACACTTTCTGCAAAGAATCTGGATACAAACTTAATTGCAAAGTCTGTAGCCCTCCTATACACAAATAACAGACTAAGAACAAAATGAGGGAAACAACACTTTTTACAATGTGCTCAAATAATATGAAAATATCTTGGGGTAACTCTAACAAAGCTAGTGAAAGACATATGATAAGAACTAAATGTCTTTGAAGAAAGAAAGTAAAGAAGATATCAGAAAATGGAAAGATCTCCCATGCCCATGGATCAGTAGGATTAACTTAGTGAAATTAGCTACCTTACAAAAAGCAGTCTACAGATTCAATGCAATTCCCATCAAAATTCCTACACAAACAATAGTTTACAGACCTTGAAAGAACAATTCTCAACTCTGTATAGAAAGACAACAAAAGCAGGATAGCAAAAGTTTTGTTATATAATTGCCACATAGACACCATTTTTCAAAGTTTTACTGTGCTTAAATGTCAGACTTTGAAAATTGTTAACGTAGTGCCTGAAAAACTGGTGCTGACTGAATTCTATTCTTCACCTTACGTAGAATGTCTTCCCTCTGGCCATGAGATTTTAAGGAATCTCCAACCTGTGACCTTAAGAAACTGAAAAGGATGCAGTTATTCAAACTATCGGCAGCCTATAGAATGGAAAATATTTTTACTAATTCCATATGCAACAGAGGAATAATATCAAAAATATATAAAAAAACTAAGGAAGCAATATGAAATATCAGATAATCAATTAAAATGGGGTACATATCTAAATATATATTCTGAATAGAAGAAACACAAATGGCTGAGGAGCACTTAATGAAATGTTCAATATCCTCAACCATCAGAGAAATGCATATCCAAACTAGTTTGCGATTCTGTTGTATACCTGCCAGAATCACCAAGATCAATGAACTGACAGATCATGCTGGTGAGGATGTGTAGCAAGGGGAACATTCCTTCATTGGTGGTGGGAGTGAAGCCTCATACAGCCACTACAGTATTGTATTACTCAGCTGTTAAAAATTAAAACATATATTTATAGACATATAAATGGAACTAGAAAAAGATTTTTCTGTGTGAGGTAAGCCAGACACAGAAAGGTAAATATGACATGTAGTCACTTATATGTGAATAGCTGTTAAATAATGATAACTAACTTATAATCTATAGAAATAGATTGGTTAGGCATAGAGGAATGAAATAGTGAGAATACACAGGTCTCCTTGGGAGGGTGAAATAGAATAAATTTTATGGGTGGACTGCATCTGGGAGTGTCAAAAACAGAATGGGTGAGAAGGCAAAGACAAAGGAAAGATGGGAATGAGGGAGGAAATGAGGGAAAAGATAGCTAGAATTAAAGGGCATTTGAAGGGTAGTAGTATGGAAACCTGGTATAGTGGAAACTTCCATATATATATATACATATATATATATATATATATACACACACATATATATATATATATATATATATATATATATATATATATATATTCATAATGAAGTCTTCAAAGAACGGAGATGGATCCTGAACTGGCCATCTCTTGTTACCAAAAAAAACCCCTTTCAGTTCTGGTACTGGGTACATCTAATTGAATCCCAGAACAATGTAGGCTGTTGTCAAGACAATCCACGAACTGAGAACAAAGCCCTATTCCTGAAGATAGCACCCGTACAACTTACTGAACATGGAAAGACCAAGCTGGTGCCTACATGAACCTTCACCCCCATTTTCTAGTACCTTTGACACAGTACTCTGAAGGGTACAAAAGGAGAAAAATAAACACTAATCCAACCACAAAAGTTTTGATTTATAATCTGTCCCGTCTAGAAAATATGCTAGTGCAACAATTGCCCAAATCTTGTGAGAGTAACCAATAACTGATTTGACTTAAGGCCTACTCCCTAAGATGAAAGCCATACATGGCAATGGTTGAGTGACCAACTACCTGATACTAGATAGCCCAGAGACCTAGGGTAAGCCAAATGCTGCTGCTGTAAATACAAAGAGAGAGAGAGAGAGAGAGAGAGAGAGAGAGAGAGAGAGAGAGAGAGAGAGAGAGAGAGAGAGGCAAATACACAAATAAATCGAATAAAATAAAATGTTCTTAATGATATTCTGCTATACTCATAGATCCATTGTTGTACTCATATATCAGTGCTGTATTCAGCCATCATCAGAAAAGTTTCCTCCTGCAACCGATTGGAACAAGAAACAAATACAAAATCCACAGCCAGACATTTCCTAGAGAGCCTTCGGACAGGATTTGATGATTTCATCAAATCCCTCCCTTCAGAATTCAGGGAACTATGTAGAAGAGTATGCCAAAGTACTAGGGGAGACAGAGAAGAAGAGAAACACTAGAAGAACAAGGTCCTCTAAAACACCTGAACAAGGCTCATATGAAATCAAAATAGACTGAAGAAGCATGCATGGGGCCTACATAGGTCTGTATCATAGGTTTCAGTTTTGTACTTTTATGGGTCTCCTGAATAGGTGAATGATTTGATCTATGATTTTAGTGCTTTCTGTTAGTGCTCTTTTCCTTTTCCATTAGCATTCTTTTCCAACTTCTATATAATGGGTTTATATTTTATTTTGATATATTTTGTTGTTATATGCTAGAAGCCTGTTATTTTCTAATGAGAGACAGAAAGGGACTGGATCTTGATGGCAGAAGAGGAAAGGGGGAACTGGGAGGAATGAAGGGAGAGGAAACAGTATTCATATTATACTGTATGAGAAAAACACCCATGTTTAATACAAAGGAAAAAATGAACAATGACAATGTATTTATATAACTTTAAAATGCCTATTCATTCTATTCAGGTAATTACTACCAGCAAAATTGTCTTGAAAATATTATCCATCCCCACTGCCAAAGTAAAAGAACTTCTTTTACTTCTGTTAGAGGGAAGGGATGGATATGTAAGTGGCAGTGCCTGTCATAATAAAGAAATAAGATGTTGTCCTCAGAAAGGAAAATACAGTAAGATGGAAATCATGTGTATTTCTTCCAGAGAATATTCCCTTTTTCCCCTCACTCATAATTTAAGGTTTTTATATATTTTCAGAAAGGAACACTGATTGTTCTTTTACCCTATTCAATTATTTTAGTTCAATATCTACCATATTCTCCACAATCACAGTGTTAGTTTTTCTACACAGCAATGGTCATAATGTAGATTAAATTTAGTCCTACTCTGTTCTTTATAATAATCTAAAGTCACATTTACCATGTTACCGTTTGTTTTTAACGTAATTTTTATAGTTACAAAGCATTAAATTGAGCCTTTTCTCTAGTTCACTTAACCTTTGACCAATACATGATCTATTTCTTAATTTTAAATATATTACTTCCATTTTTAATATTAACAAAATGGATGATCATATCATTGAAACAATTGCTTTATTTTTTCATGGCTAGGATTTTGAATTATATATAAAGTGCTATATATTAAATTTGGAATTACTCTGTCAAATAACATGCTTATTTTAGTACTTGCATATATTTTTAGTTTTAATAGTACCTGTTTCCACGGTTCGCCTTTAGCAAAATTATGAGAATAGTTGACGTTAGGTTGTCTTTGTTTCTGTAACCTATTCTGTAGATGTTTATTTTTGGTATATCTCAAATTCCTTCCCATTTTTAAGTATCCATTGCTTTTCTGTCCCTTTCTCTTAGTTTATAACCTGCTTTCAAAACTGGATCTAATTTTAATCAGCAATGTCAGTTCAAAGTTGAGTCAATATTTCTGGGCTCCCAGATAATATTTGAAGAGATAATGTATCTTAGTTACAGACTTAGTTTAAATATCAGTTTTGTCTCTTACTTGCTTTGTGACTTGAAGGTATACATTATGCATCTACGGCTGGTTTTCTCATAAAATACAATGAACATGTAACCTTCAAGTATGGATTGTCATGAGGTTAAAGAAAACAATTATGAAATGATTTTTGTGTATTGCTAAGCTGATAGTAAGCATTTAATAAGCTCTAGACATTATTAGTAATAATTATCATATTCACATTAAATTCATTTTAAATCATGTCAAGAAAATATAAAGCTTCCTTTTAAATGAGGTTTAGAAATCCACTTAACCTTGAATATCATGAGTTCCTGTAACAGCAGTTATACAAAGTATGCTTGATGGTTTTCTTTTTTACCTTGTTATCTACTATCTTGAAATTTTATAAAATTGTGTTATATATACATATTGATTGTTTAATTTAATTTTTTATGTATGCACTTTACACCTTGCTTACTGCTCCCTCCAGATTACCCCTCCCATAATTCTTCCTTGTGCCCACTTCTACTTCTCTGAGAGGATGTGGCCCCCTGAGTAATTCCCCATCGCCATTCTGGCCCTTCAATTCTTTGCAAGGCTAGGTACTTCCTCTCCCACTGAAGCCAGACAAGGTAGCCCAGCTAGTAGCACATATCCCACTTATAGGCAACAGCTTTTGGGATAGTCCCCTCTAGAGTTGTTCAAGACCCACACAAAGGTCAAGCTATATATGAGCAGGGAGGTCTAGGTCCAGCCCATGTATGTTCTTTGGTTCAGACTCTGAGAGCCCCAAGGGTCAATGTTAGTTGATTCTGTTTATCTTTCTGTGGAGTTCCTATCCCCTTCGGGGCTGTGATCTTTCTTCCTATTTTCCTATAAGAGTCCCCAAGCTCTGTCCACTGTTTGACAGTGGGTATATGCATCTGTCTGAGTAAGCTGCTGGATGGAACCTTTCAGAGGGCAAAATGCTCCTGTGCACATTTTGATGCACAGAGTATCAGTAGTAAGTGTTAAGGATTGGTACTTGCCCATGGGATGTGTCCCAATTTGGGCCAGTTATTGGTTGTCCATTCCCCTAATCTCTGCTCCCTCCTCTGTGCCTGCATTACTTGTAGACAGGATAAATTTTGGGTTGAAAGTTTTGTGGGTGGTTTGATATCTTTATGTCTGTCTATAGAAAGCAACTTCTTCAAGTTCCATATCCCTAATGCTGAGAGTAACAACTAAGGTCACCCCTATTGACTCTTGGGCACCTCCCTTATTCCAAGTTACTGTCTTGTCCTGGAGATGGCCCCTACCTCCTTACCACCATCAGTTTCAGATTTTCAATCATTTTCATGACCATCTATAGATCTCTCCTGTCCTTCCCCACATCTGATCCTGAAACTCCTGATTCTCTGAATCCTCTCTCCATCTCCTCTCCCATCCAGTTCCCTTCCTGCTACTGCCTCTTGTGACTATTTTATTCCCCTTCTAAGTGAGATTCAAGCTTCTTCTATTGGTCCCCCCTTCTTGTTTAGTGTATTTGCGTCTGTGAAGTGTAGCATAGTACATGTCTTTTATGGCTAATATCCACTTATAAATGAATACATACCATGCATGTCCTTTTGGGACTGGTTTACCTCACTCAGGATAATATTAACAAGTTTCACACATTTGCCTGTAAAATTCATGATGTCTTAGTTTTTAATAGCTGAATAGTATTCCACAATGTAGGTGCACCTCATTTTTTAAAATCCATTCTTCAGTTGAGGGATACCTAGACTGTTGATTTTTTAAAATTATATGAATTAGTGTTTTGTCACATACATGTTTCTATACCATGTGGGTGTAGTGCCAGCAGAGGCTGGAAGAGAGCATCAAATCTACAAGAACTGGAACTACAGAAGGGTATGAGCCACAATGTAAGAACTTGGAACCAAGCTGAACTCTTCTACAAGAGCTGTAAGTATTCATACTTGAGCCATCACTCTAGCCCCAGCACCTTACTGTTTGACTTATGGACTCTAATTGAACCTGAAGGTCAGTTTTACTAGCCATTAAGACTTAGATAACTTGTTTCCCCTGCCTCTCCAGCACTGAGGTTTGAGGTGTGAATCATAATGCCCTGACTTTTTCTTAGGCTCTGGGGATCAAACTCAACTCTATATTTACAAAGAAAGCACTTGGGTGGGAGCAGGTAGGGAAGAGATGGGGATGATGTACAGAGGGTCACAAGTTTACCAGAGGTGTGTAGCAATGCTGGATGGGGAACTGGAGCTAGCTACCAGAAAGTCCCAGATGCCAGGAGAGCAAGAGCATCCCAGGACTTAATGGTAATGAGATTAGCTGAAATGCCCAACAATGGGGAGGGAGAACCTGTACAGTCCATATCCAGAGGTTAGGCAAGGCTCTCAATTGGAGAATGGGACCACCCACTCATCTCCAAAATTTTAACACAGAATTGTTTGTGTCTAAAGGAAATATAAGGGCAAAGAATGGAGCAGAGACTGAAGAAAAGGTCATCTAGAACCCGGAGCTCCATCCCATATACAGACACCAAACCCATACACTACTGCAGATGTCAAGAAGTGCTTACTGGAGACATGCCTGGGAGGCCAGAGGAGACTGCACTCTGCACACACATCTCGGACGCCAGAGGAGAACACCGGGCGCCATCTGGAACCCTGGTGCACGGAGGCTCCCAGAAAGGGCGGCGCATATCTTCCTGGTTGCTGCCGCCGCAGGGAGCTCGTGGGCAGCACACCGTGAGCAAACTTGAGCCTCAGGACCACAGGTGGGACCAACTTTTCTGCTGGAAGTGACCTGCCTGGTGAGCTCAAGACACAGGCCCACGGGAACAGCTGGGGACCTGTAGAGAGGAAAGGCTACATGCCCGAAAGCAGAACACTCTGTCCCCATGGCTGGCTGAGGGAAAACAGGAAAACAGGTCTACAGCACTCCTGGCACACAGGCTTATAGGACAGTCTAGCCACTGTCAGAAATAGCAGAGCAAAGTAACACTAGAGATAATCTGATGGCGAGAGGCAAGCGCAGGAACCCAAGCAACAGAAACCAAGACTACATGGCATCATCGGAGCCCAATTCTCCCACCCAAATAAACATGGAATATCCAAACACACTAGAAAAGCAAGATCTAGTTTCAAATCATATTTGATCATGATGCTGGAGGACTTCAA